>NW_018127908.1:3025991-3026493 GCF_001952655.1 Monopterus albus | reverse complement strand
GCCTGTGGTGGTGGGGCCACGGCCGACAGGCCATGACTTCTGGTTGGCTGATATCCAAGACGACTGCATCATTGGACTAGACCTGCTGACACGCTGGGGGGCAAGTGTGGATGTACCAAAGTCCCTCCTCATCTTTGGTGCAGAGACTGTGCCACTCTGGACGAATGGGAGAGGCCACTGTGCGGAGCACCCAGAGGGACAAAGTCACCAGGTGGGGGTCATCACCTCATACCCTCTGGCCACTCATCATTACCCCTCTGCCCAGGCTGGGTTGGAGGAGGCTCCACCACAGTCAACAGCCCCTCGTTCCCCATCAGCAGAAACAGCCACTGCAGAAAAAGAGCTCGGGCAGAGGAGCAGCCACCTCCTGGACCAGGCCCAGAGGACACAACTGGACTACTTGTTAGAGGAGTTTGTGGACATTTTTTCTGCCCACGACGAGGACTGCACCCAGACGGGCCTGGTCCAGCATCACATAGACACTGGCCAAGCATCCCCCCTC
>NW_018127908.1:3024227-3025849 GCF_001952655.1 Monopterus albus | reverse complement strand
GGCGGGCGGGGGGCGGCCATGTGTGGACTACCGCCGGCTCAACGAGGTAACAAAAAAAGACTCCTATCCCCTGCCCCGCATTGATGACGCACTAGACCACGTGGCTGGGTCCCGGTGGGTCCGTAGCTCTTTGGAGCTACGGAGTGGCTACTGGCAGGTCGAGCTTGCTCCAGAGGCTCGACCAAAGACTGCCTTCACTATTGGTCAAGGACTGTGGCAGTTCACAGTGATGCCCCTTGGTTTGTGTAATGCCCCTGCTACCTTTGAGCGACTCATGGAGCATGTGCTCAAGGACATCCCCCGCAGCCAATGCGTGGTGTACTTGGATGACCTGCTGGTGCACGCCAAGGACCTTGATACAGCCCTGATGAACCTACGGGAGGTTCTGTTGGCCATTCGCTGGGCAGGGCTCCGCCTCAACCCAGCCAAGTGCAACCTGTTGGCTAAAGAGACTACCTTCCTGGGGCATGTGGTGAATGGGGAAGGCGTGGGTTAGAGGCGGGACAGTGCCCGGACTGGTCAGCGGTGTCCTCTGGGGGCATGAAACTGAAGGTGCTGCACTCTCTCTGGGGCAATTTGGAGCTCCATGAAGGCCTCCTATATCGGCGGTGGCGGGCGCCTAGAGCAGGCCGGGACAAACTCCAACTCTTAGTTCCCCGCTCTCTACGCCCAGAAGTCCTGCACTGGGTCCATGGGGCAGCAGGAGCTGGTCACTATGGGAACTCCAAGACGGTGAGGTGGCTTAGGAGGGGGTTCTATTGGCCTGGCTGCCGGCAAAATGCGGAGCTCCATGTGCACTGCTGCGACAGTTGCACTGCACACAAAGGGCCCAGCCAACATTCCCGGGGGCCCTTGCAGCAGTACTTGGTTGGGGCACCTATGGAGAGGGTGGGGGTGGACATCCTGGGACCCTTCCCCATCACAGAGACTGGAAACCGCTATGTCCTTGTAGCAATGGACTACTTCACCAAATGTTTCAGGAGGTGTGTCAAAGGCTAGGAGTAAGAAAGACCAGAACCACCCCACTCCACCCCCAGAGCGACGGACTGGTGGAACGGTTCAACCAAACCCTGGCCACCCAGCTTGCTATTCTGACCAGCCAGCATCAAAGGGACTGGGACCAACACTTGCCCCTGGCCCTGTGGTCATACCGGACGGCTGTACAGGAGTCCAGCCAGTGCACCCCAGCCATGCTCATGTTTGGACGAGAGCTCCGGACACCCGTGGACTTGGTGTTTGGGCCAGCCCCTGAGCCAGAAATCGAAGGAGGCCCAGAGTTGGAGTACTTGAGGCGCCTTAAGGAGCGGTTCAAGGAGGTGCACGAGCTAGCGATGAGGGCTCAGGAAGAGGCTGGGGCTAGGCAGAAACGAGCTTATGACACTAGAACTCAAGGACGATTGTTTTCCCCTAAGGACTTGGTCTGGATATTCTGCCCTGAGCGGAAAAGGGGGTTGTCCCCTAAGCTGATGCACCACTGGCAAGGACCCGGGGAGGTCTTGGACCAGATGTCCAAGGTGGTGTACACCTACCAGGCTGGGGGAGGAAGGTGGTGCTTCACTGGGATCGGCTAGCACCATATCACCCTCACGCTTTGACACCACCAGCGGAGGAAGATGTTGGAA
>NW_018127908.1:3023218-3023776 GCF_001952655.1 Monopterus albus | reverse complement strand
GTCGCTATGCGAGCTCCAAGACGGTGAGGCGGCTTAGGAGGAGTTTCTATTGGCCTGGCTGCCGGCAGGATGCGGAGCTTCATGTGCACTGCTGCAACAGTTGAACTGCACACAAAGGACCCAGCCAACGTTCCCGGGGGCCCCTGCATCAGTAATTGGTCGGGGCACCTATGGAGAGGGTCAGGGTGGACATCGTGGGGCCCTTCCCCATCACAGAGACTGGAAACCGCTATGTCCTTGTAGCAATGGACTACTTTACCAAATGGCCGGAGGCATATGCGGTGCCCGACTAGAGTGCCACCACGGCAGCCAAGTATCTGGTAGAGGAGATGTTTGCCCGGTTTGGGGTCCCCAGTGAGCTCCACAGTGACCAGGGGCGGAACTTCAAGAGCCGGCTGTTTCAGGAGGTGTGTCAAAGGCTAGGAGTAAGGAAGACCAGAACCACCCCACTCCACCCCCAGAGCGATGGACTGGTGGAACGGTTCAACCGAACCCTGGCCACCCAGCTTGCTATTCTGACCAGCCGGCATCAAAGGGACTGGGACCAACACTTGCCCC
>NW_018127908.1:2996865-3022379 GCF_001952655.1 Monopterus albus | reverse complement strand
AATTTTGTGGCGATCCACATCAGCCACTGGGGGGTCTGGTGGCAGCTGCATGATGCAGAGGTGCATCATGGGAGTTCAGTAAATAGAGAGGGCAGTTATAAAATTATAGTTAAAGTGTTCTTATGTGTTACCCCATTGTTGTTATGTGTTAGTGTTGCTGACTTATGCTGGTGTGTTATCTGACGATGTTTTACTAAGTTAATTGCTGTGCTGTGTTTTGGACCGTCAGTTTGGCTTGTATGTGTGAGACTGACCCTGGGGGAAGTGCCATTGTTCAGCAGACGAGGAGCCAGGTTAAAAGCAAGCGCGTCGGGAAAAACGGAGGAAATGTCCGAAAACCGAAAAATAAGCAGCATCTGGATGCATTTCAGTGATAATGGAGACTGCGAAGCTGAGTGCCCAGTTTGTAAAATGAAAATATCTGTCCGAGCAGGGTCAACAACAAACTTGCACAGACATCTAAGAACCGCCCATCCAAGCTGAGGCTTCTGGTATTTCTAAATGCCAACCTCCACTAAAGACTATTATCGAAAGTGTTATAATGTTAAGACTTTGATCTTTATTTGTTTGATTAGTTTGCTGTGGTTCTGTGTTCAGTTAATTTAAAGGTTTGATTAAAGGGGCGCCAAAAGAGCCGGCTTTTATAAGAGAGCGGAGCCAAAAGAGCCGAATCTGTGAAAAGAGCCGGACTTCCCATCACTAATTACAATATAATTATTATTACAATTTTTATATTATAGGCTAAAATATGCACGTTACATTATATTGAGCTACCAGACTTCACTGTACTGCATTTACATTATAAGTTGCTAAAAAAAGAACACTAAAGGACACAAACACTGTCACTGTTGCAGTGCCAGCTGGAGGACAGTTCACTGCAGAGCTGACGAGCTCCCATGCAATATTCGTTACAATATCGCCATCTAGTGGCGCTATTTGGTACATTTCAATAGCAATGTGATAAACAGAGTTATTTCTAACTTGTAGGCTACTGGTGGGTGTCTCTCACCATTTGACTGAACTAGTGTTATTAAAAGTGCATTTTTGCTCTCTAAATGTTAGGGATATTATTATGAAATCCGTGTGTTTAAAAGAAAAACGGTTATGAAATGACCTCGTGCCTTGCACGTTTGTACGTAATGACGTCACGCGGACCCTTCCCAAAGAGAAGTCGGATATGGCTTCCATGTTACAGTCAGACGTTTTCCTGTGGCTGAGATGTTGTTAGCAAAGAGCCACCTTCTTAGCTAAAATTATGTCCGTTACGCCAAAATGAGCAAGATGTTAACGGAGCATGGTGAGTGCTGAACACTCAGCTAAACCTTAACCCATTCGGTCCGCATTTGCACTAACGTTAAGTAAAAGAGCTTTTGAAAGCGGCGGGAACTTATTTGCTCGAGATAACCGAAATGGTGCCATGGCACTGCAATAATAATGACTTTGTCGTCTCTGTATTATAAGCTTACAGTTTGAAATTTGTTTCCCCAGCGTCCCTTCCTTTCTCCTCTCTCCGTCTTATTGCCCCTCCTCTGCAGCTTGTGTCTGCAGCTCTGTGGAAGATAGTGAAGCAGGGAGCTGTGATGTACTACGGAGTCCTGGAGGAGTTCATCACCTCAGTGCTTGAAACAGCCCCTGAACTGCTCACTAGCACAGACGCAGTCCAACTAGTTATGGGTTTGCGTGCAAGGGTAAGACAAGACCTGCGGGATGCCCCACAATAGGACTAATTACAGTAGTGGTAATAATTCTGCAATGCATTGCTGCTACTGATTTCTACCTGTGATGTGACAACAGGCACTTGTCCGGTAAATGCACATGTACTTTTTGTACTCCACCGAGTGTAGTATTTGAATGAAAACTCATTTCCACCTGTAAAATAACATAAAATAAAATGTAAGTAGTCAAAATTAGCTCCACCTCAACCAGCTATAACTGTAACATGCCCAGCAGTGATGCATCAGTAATATTCAGTCAATAAAGCACTACAACACTGACAGGGGCCTAAGGGTACTTTTACATTTTGCTTATAATACTTGTAATGAAGTTTATGAGTAACAGATCTGAATACTTCCTCCACCACTGCTTGTCATCTAGTTTATTATATCAGCACTAAATAGCCATCAAAGAGTTTCTGTCCAATGTCAGTTGCAGTAGTCTGTGGAAAGTATGAGTAAACCAGAATGGCAATGTATAACACTGCAAATAAGTTCACACAGACTGAAGGACAGCAAATGACAGTAACAAGATGTATGCGTTAGAAAAAGTCAGTTAAGACAACCAGGTTTCCCATTCTCTGAGGAAACTGAACAAACTGGTTTAATCTGTGTTATTATACTTGGCCGAATGAACACATAACCCAGGAACATTAGTACCTGGACTTACTTTCAAGGTTCAAAGTTAAGGTCTAGCCACCGAGTTCCCAAATGAGGAATGCAAACATCTAAGACTCACACCATACCCTCTGTCCATATATCTAACTGTCATATTACTGCTAGCTTTCAGAGTAGAGGCTGTGCCATCCAGGATTACACCATCCTCATGTGACCTTCCTGACAAAATAAAGCCTTCGCTAAATCGTTTTTGCTTTTCACGTGCCGATAGGTTGTGCTGGAGTTGTGTCGCAATGATGATTTTGCCAGTCCGCAGGCCATTGAACCTCATCTGAGCAGAATAAACACTTACACTACAAAACAGAATAAAGAGGTGGGTGCTCTTGTTACGCCTCCATCACTCTTTGTGTCATTTGAATTTACTTATGTGCTTTTTTGTTTGTTTTTGCTTTATAAAGACTTCCCATACTGAGGCAAAAGCGTCAGTAACAAACTTCCTGAAACTTGTTCACACTTTAGTGAATGATCAGTCTCAGAGGGATGTCTTTTATCAGGTGAGTTGGCTGGCACCTATTTAGACACGTTATACATTTAAAAAGTAAACTGATCAACTGATACATGCAGCTTAACCTAAATATAACCCTCAAGATCTGCAGTGACATCAAAGGGGCCTGCTTGTATTTTGTGACATATCACAACACTTTTGCCTTTGTTTTATAGAAAATCTTTCCAACAGTGTTTGGCCCCAGTTATGACTCAGCCCTGGAGGCGCTAATGAGAAAATTCCTTCTCAATCTTCAGAACCTGTTGCCTGTTCCAAACTTTGAACAAGTGGGTACCTGACATACAGTAATCCTGGGACAGATAGAAATACTACAAATAAGAAATAAATAGAACAAAATCTACACAGTTCACATCCATGTTGTCATTCTGGTAAAAATTAAAGAACATGAACTGACGTAAGAGTATACAAGGCAGTTTGTGGTAAGTTGGGGCAATGCAAGGAAATGAATCACAACTGAAATGCAAGGGTTTATTTTTCCTGTGAAATATTTGTTCCTTTCCTAGACATCCCTTTGGCTCAGTCTCTCCCCTTCTATTTTGAAAGTCTGCAACCTCTGAATACACTTATTCAGCATCACAAGCATCATGGGCATGAAGTTCCACAAGGTAGTGCTTAGAGGGACTTTCACTCAAATTCCAGTTGTCTCCTATATTGTTTATTTTTCATTTGTTTTCAGATAATGACACTTTTCTCTTTTGTCATTTTTCTAGCCCTGTCTTCGTCTGGTGATGACTGCATCCTTTCCAGCCTTGCTTGTCACCTACCAAAGGTCGACAATGATGAAGGAGACAAAGGTGTCAAATCTGGTCCCACGTGTATCACTGAAGACAGAGATAACTCACTTAGAAGTGAGTCTAAAAAGGATACAGAAGAAAATGTTGAGGAAATAAATTCAGATGTGGCAAGGAAGGCGGGAAGAAATGGAGCGCGGGATGTGGATGATCTGTCTGAAGACCAGGGAGCCTCTGTTGAGGTAATACTTGAACCTTTTGATGAAAGTGAGTCTATTGATGATAACGACCAGGAGAAAAAATGGGTTCACCATTTAAAAACGTACAACAGGACATCCTCTAAAACCTTCAGGTGTCATGTTTGTGGCCAGAGTTTTGGTTCCCATAGTAAACTAAAAAGACACAAGATAGCGCAAAGTGACTGTTTGACGACAAGACGGGCTCAGTCAGATTCTGCTAGCCAAAGTGGTTACTTTGAGAAGAGCAATTTACATCCTAAACCTAAGATTAATGCCCTTAGAACTGAGAATGAATTTGCAGGACTCTCAGCAAATAACCTGTCAAATATGAAGAATCTACCAAACTTTGAGCAGTCTAGTGGTGACTGTACTCTCGTTTGTCGTGCTTGTGGCAAGGTTTTCACTTACCCAAAGAATTTTGACAAACATCGGAGGATCTGTGTGGTTGGTAGTAAACAACAGGTACAGACAGACCCACAGTGTTTTATAAGCTTAAGTCATCACTCCGAATCAAACCCTGTCGATAAGACCAAAGAGTCTTTGCTTAGTGAAACTCAAATTGAACCTTCCAGCGTTGTTCCACAGGAATCAATGTCTTCTGACCCATGTAAAAGAAGCAGCCGTGTCAAAAAATGCTCATTATGTGGGAAAATATTTACTCACTCTATGGACTTAACAGGGCACATGAGATGCCACGTTGAACTGAGTCCTTATGTTTGTTCTTATTGCGGGAAAGACTTCGACAACTATGAAGACTGCCAGATGCACAAGGAAGGTGCATGCAGGGTTTCAAACCAACATTCACAAGCAAAAGATGAATTCACACAGGAGAATTCTTCAAGCAGTGGAAATAATAATCAGGAGACTACAGGTGTTTCCAGGGCTGTAGCCGAGGTCCCAGCAATTACAAATGCACCTGCCAACTCACAGGCTTCTAAATTGTCTATGACTTGTCAGGAATGTGGCCTGCGTTTTTCTTATCGCAAGAGTTTTGAGAAACACCAGAGCAAATGTTCTAAAACATGTTTTCGAAGGAAAAGGAGAACAAACACTAACTATCTTGTTATCGGTGCATGTAATGTACAGTCAGCTGGCAATACCAATGACAGCACTGCTGAGACAAGTTCTGAAATAAAGGAGTGTAAAACTGCATCACCTCCAAATTCTGCAGATCATTCAGATGACTCCCAGACCAGCCCTTGCACCATCAAGTGCACCATGTGTGAGAAGAACTTTTCAAAACTTGTCCTCATGAAAAGACATTATTCTAGGTCACATAAAATCAGAGGCTCATACCCTTGTCCATTGTGTAAGAGAACTTTTGTGAGGCTATGTGAATTGGTTCGACATCAGCAGAACAAAAAACAGTACCAATGTGCTACCTGTAAGAAATGTTACACAAAGCCAGGACTACTTCACGAACATGAAAAAGTTCATATTTCATGCGTGGCACCACACATTTGTGAAACATGTGGGAGAAGCTTTAAGACTCTCAATTGTCTAAATCTGCACCAGAGCAAACACAGAGACCAACAACCTAATGTTTGTTCTTATTGTGGGAAACAGTTTAGTAAAAGAAACTGCCTGAAAGCCCATATGGTGAGGCACACAGGTGGTTACCCGTGCCATGTCTGCGGAAAGAAATTCTATCAAAAAACATACCTTAAATGGCATCTGTACAAACACACAGGACAAGCGCCGTACCTCTGCGACACTTGCGGGAAAGGCTGGCCGAGTGCAGCTCAACTCGAGCTTCACATGATTCAACATACAGAGGAAAGGCCGTTCAAGTGTGAAGACTGCGGTATGTGTTACAAGAGGGGGTCACATTTGGTGGCTCACCGTAGAGACAAGCATATCAGATTGCGGCCATTTGTGTGCGACGTCTGCAACAAAGCCTTTAGATTAAACAGTACGCTGAAAAAACACATGATGATTCATACAGGGGAACGGCCATTCTCGTGTCCAAGATGTGGACAAACATTTACTAGGAAGACTCGACTTAGAGAGCACAGAGAAAAGACATGTCTGTAACTTCATGCTGCTTGTGGACATGTCACAATGTGTTAAGTTGTCATCAAAATTCTACAAATTTATAATATTTGATAAAATGTTATTTTTGCTTCATAAATAATTTAAGTGTTTAATTAGGTTTTAAATTTGCCGTGTTACTTTTCTGTTCTATTACCAATGAATTAATTGTCCAATAAATCCTTTCAGCACTAGTGTGTATATATTTAACCTTATACTGTAGGTTGCAGAAAAAGCACATCTCCACCAGAGAGCAGTGGTGATTAGGGGGCTGCTTCAATTTCATCAGCCAGAATCACTAACTATTTAATGTGCAGAGTATATCATTTGATAAATTCTTAATTTTACAGACCACCTTCCTTTAAATTTAGACAGGCAACAGATTTCTATGAAAGCATGTACAGCTGTCAAAATGCAAATGACTATTGGACAGCAGAACAATCTGAAACATGAGAATGATTATGTAGGACTGCAACCTTTGTAAGTTGTGAAGATAAATATGTCGTTAATGTTACATCTTTTGATGTCTCAAACAGCAGATCTACTTTGACTGTGTCCCACGTCTCTGCAAAGCACAGAGAAATCCTTAGTCTGGGATTTTCCACTTTGTCTGTGTTCCCACTTTGTGCTAATTAAGAAACAGTGTTGTAGGCAGGGTGGTAAAGAATGATAAGCAGCTTTTTTTTGGGGGGGGGGGTACAAGGACAATTGTGAATTGTGTTAGTTCTGTTTAATGATAAGTGCAGAAATGGAAGAGGAAACTATACTTTTTATTTCTCTGCAGTTGCAGTCCCTGTTTGTTTGTAGATAGAACTGAATGTACAGTTTGGTTATATGTTCACATATTCACACTACTTGATAACAGGCAGTTATCAAGTTAAGAGAAATAGCTTCTGGTTTCAGGCACAGGTAACGCAGCATTATATAACACATTGAATCAAAGAGTTTTCCTAGTTACTGATGAGGTATGACTGCTGTGATATTATGGAATAATTCCCTGTAGACCGTGATGCAATGGTCCATACAGTGTCAGTCATTTTAAATCTGTAACTCCTTCTGGAATTGATACAGGTATTGCTTTTGATGTGAACACATCCATTTCATCACCAAAGCCTCAAGAATCCAGACTGAAAATCTCTTAATCTTCGTGTACAAAAACTCCAGTATTACATGTCAGCTTTTTTTTTGTTTTTGCTTTAATGTCTAACAGTTGTTCAGTTTTCTGCCCATGGGAGTCTTCATAGCTAGTCCTATACACAGGACCTTCAAATTAAAAGTATAATTTTTATAAATTTACTGACTTGTTTTGCAGAAAAATGTGTATCTAATGCAATCTGATTGTATCCTCTAGGAATGCACATGTAGAGATTTGGCAACTAGATGTTTCTGGAGAGTCGTATTGTACTTACTGCGCCTTTTGTTAACATTTTAGTTTGAACTCTTCTAAGAATGTTTCCTTTTATTGTAATTTTTAATTTAAAACCTGACAATCTCAACCTTTTGCCCTTGCAGTTATTATGTTATGTGATTACAGAATTCTACACTGGATCTATAAAGCTGACTGGAGAAAGGAGCAAAATAGCTTAATTTCACAGAATTATTCAGCTTCTTCAGATCCTTTCCATTTATCCTGCAGGCTTTTAGTTTATCTTTACATAGACTTCATCACTATCTGAAAAGTGAAGGCATAATTTATCATAATGTCCTGTGCAGTAACTTTGTTTCATTTGAAGAATTCACACCAAAATAAAGTTTGTGCTATGACATAAAAAGTCATATCCACTCTTTATTAATTTATAGTTACATTGAAAGAGAGACATGGTATGACAACATAACTTTTACTGAACTGACACTGAAATCTTGTAGTTTAAAAATGCCGAATGGTAATGGTTTTAGTACCTGAGGATTCCTCGCAACCCGAGAATTAACAAACATTAACTGGTTTAGCTAAACGAATAAAGTATGTCTCAATTGTTAATGTCAAAGTTCTGATGAGGATTTTAAGTGTACAAAAAAAAGTTCTGGCATTTACATTACAAATAGGACACAGGTTTGAAAGACTGAGTGGTGCAATGCAGCTTTGATTGAATTGAATTGAATCCCAGGTTTGCAGAAGTGTTGAAGGGATTCAGACTCTGTGAAGTCTCTTACTCAGCAGAAACATCCTAAAGCACTGGTGCACTATAGGAGCTGCATTGGTGATGCCAGCAACAACTGCCATTCTATAGACATTAATCATATCCACTTAATGGATGCCCTCGACTGCCTGGCATTATCTGCTGAGAATATACATTTTATTGTCATTGGCAATATGAGGGATATCCGCACCCAGGCCATTGGTGACAGACTGGATACTGTGTGCGGTCTCATTCGTTTTGTTCCCTTGTACCCAACAGAATTCATTGCATGTTGCTTTAATTTCAGAAAAAGTGGAATTAGAGAGTAACAGTGACTCAAGCAGAAATCTCTCTTCCAGTATAAGTGGTCCTTGGCAGTGCTTCTTTTCAGATTGCAGTGGTATCTTTACCCCTTTTTGCCCAATGTGCTTCCACGCTTACTATAATTATGACCCATAAGCACATCATCATGCCGTTTTCTTCAGCTTGGGAGGCTTTTGAAAAAGGCGTGATTTCTCAGCTGGCATGTAGAAAGCACATCACAGCCAGGAGCCTTTCCCACACTTCTTCTAAGTGTGGCAGAGAGAGAGAGAGAGAGATGAAAAGAAAGCAAAGAGAGTGAGAGCAAGCAAGAGATTCTGGGAAGATGCAGTTTCTTGCAAGCTCTCATTAAAGACATCTGTGTGTCTTTGTCTTTAAACCGTTTTGCTAGAGAGGTTGGTGGGTGTTCTGGCCAGGTGACACTGATGGCGGACGTTCTATGCAGCAGAAGTATTCAGTAAGAGTCCTGGATATAGCGGTGCTATTTTTGCTCTGATTTCAACTCTCATGTTTTATTCAAGCCTGGGATGCATCAGCACAAGCAGGCCTACATGCAGCCTTGTAGAGGGGATGAGTACTTGTTTGTGTTCTGAGATGCAGGGCTGTTAGTCTATCACATGATGAGCTGAAATGTCAGTCATGGTGTTGTGCTTGTATGTGTTTGAGGGAAGGAAGTGGTGGCTATAAAAGAGATATCCACTGGGAGGAACAGAGAACTGATACTGTTCTCCTGCCACTAATTTTCACCACTTTGCACTTTTGCTAACAGCTCTAGTGCGGCTACAAACAACTAAAAACATTACAAATTAATCAGCCTCTGCACTGGCTCCAGACCAGCTTGTTACTCTGAAATTACCTTTCCCTTTTAAACAAGGACTGGCATCTTGAATTAGTTATTCCAAATTATGCTTGTTCTTGACCTTGTATTCACCTTTAACTGCTGTTTGAATTCCAACCAGTCATTTCTAAATGATTTACACATTAGTGAAATATAAATGCGTAAGTACATGTACTTTGCTTTTGTTTAAGCTGCATTACGTGTTTCTGTAACATACTATAAATCCTCAGTTCAAACCAGCTGCCATGTAAAAGCTCTGCAGCAGAAATGTGTCCCATTCCACCAAGCATCTGGTGTGTACAGATTGCACTCTTGTGCTTACTGTACACAGGACTTGCTACACAAAGCAGCAAAGAAAGAGAAGCAGGGAGTGTTGGGCGGTTGAATGAGTTGAGTTTTGCTTTTTTTTTTTTTAGCTTAATGTGGCTGCAACGCTGAACCTGATTGAACATTAAATTGTTCGTTGTATATACCTGTATCTATTGAAGCTTGTATGTGCGCTTGCTTTTAATTTTGTAGACAGCTGAATTTTTATGGAAACACACTTTTGCTGGAAAAAAAAGCCAGAGAAAATCTTGTGTATTATCTCATCTGCCAACAACTGCAATGCAGCAAGCAGCAAAGAAATAGAAGCAGGGAGTGTTGGACGGTTGAATGAGTTGAGTTTTGCTTTTTTTTTTTTTAGCTTAATGTGGCTGCAACGCTGAACCTGATTGAACATTAAATTGTTCGTTGTATATACCTGTATCTATTGAAGCTTGTATGTGCGCTTGCTTTTAATTTTGTAGACAGCTGAATTTTTATGGAAACACACTTTTGCTGGAAAAAAAAGCCAGAGAAAATCTTGTGTATTATCTCATCTGCCAACAACTGCAATGCAGCCATGGCTGGGCTTCGGCTTTGTCTATTTGCATTCAGGCCAGGTACAATGGTGGGAGCTGCAGCCATCAGTGACCCCCACAGCTCCACACTGCACACAGAATCCAGCTGTTCATCAAAATGAACATCTGTCATCTGTTACAGTGGGTGTGCTATGATGGATGATCCAGTTGAGAAGACCCCCATGCCTGTGGGTTCAATTTGACCATCTTTGTGGAGACTGCAAGGTGCATACAGGAAAAACTACAAAATGAGTTATTACTGCATTCCAAATTGCAACAAACTGCATTATTCATAAACATGGTATTCACGAGGTGTGACCAAATTATGGCATGAAGCAAGTTGGGAACACCTTTCCTTTTAATGAAAGTAAATGTAGATTATCTCCTCATGCATTCATTTTAGTATAATTAAAACAAAACAAAAAAAGCCCTCTGCTAAATTTCACTCTTTGTCAAATCACAACATACAGTAAAAGCATGAAAATGCGGCATTCACTATACTATAAAACACAATTATACTTGCACCAGTCAGACTGTTTGCTTCTTATATGTATTTGACAAAAACAATATGGTCATCTATTGATTTCATGGAGTGTTAAGAACAAAGGAGTATTATCAAAAGGGCTAGAATGCAGAGACAGAAGAGATGAAGACACACAGTCAAAAGGTTAGGTTGAATGCATGAGCAGAGATGTTACAAAACCAGAAGGGATGTTAGTGGAAAATCAAAAGAGCTAGCTCCTGTAACTGGGGGAGTTTTGTGTGTGTGTATGTGGCATGACAGAAAGCAGATGGGGCTGTAGTTGGGCTGTTGAATGATGAGCAAATAAAAACAGTAGACAACCAGTAAAAATGAATGCTGTATCAGCATATGCAGCACTAACAAATGACTGATATACACACACTTGGTGCTCATAAATATGCACATTAACATGCACACAGCTCTGCCTTTTGGCTAAAAATCCATAGACAAGATCCATAGGTAAACAGTAAGATAATCTCTCAACTGCTAGTCCAGGTGACTCTGTGTGTATGTGTAGCCCACTTGTGTGACAGTGTGAGGACTGATTTGAGTTTTATACCATGGGAATGAGGACATTTTGGCCAGTCCTCACTTTCTGACACACCTTCAAATGGCTATTTGAGAATCAAGACTTGGTTAAGGTTATAATTAGGGTTTGGTAAGGGTTTTGGGTTAGACATGATGGTTAAGGTAGTCAGGGGAAGGGGCTTGGGAATGCATTATGTCTGTGTATGTCCTCACAAAGATAGCAGTAAAAGCATGTGCAGTATGTGCGCGTGTGTGTTCTTGTACTTGCTATAGAGTGAGGACATTTTGGCTGGTCCTCACTTTGTGAAACACCTTTTTGAGGGTTAAGACTTGGTTATAGGTTCAAGTTAGAATTAGGTTTAGGTTAGGTTTTAGGCTTTTAGTGTTGGTGGTTAAGGTTCAGGGGTTTGGGAATGCATTATGTCAATGAGTGTCCTCACAAAGATAGAAGTACAAGTGTGTGACCGAGCTGACAATCTGAAGCTTAATGTAGGCAGTAATGACTGAAATCAAACCTGCAAAGTAGGTCAATCATCCATCTACACCTCCACCCTTTAATGCTTAATGACAGGTGACACAACCGTTGATAGCTGCACAGTAACTGACGCCATTATATCATTATGCCTTTGTGACTGTGCGCAGGGCCATTTAACTGTGGGGCAAATTAGATTAGAGCAGACACTAAGCAGGACAATGCCATAAAGCAATGTTTCATACATGCTCACTGATTCCATTAAAAACCCATAGGGTATGTCACTTGTATCTCTCACAGAGATGTCTTATCCTTACATGGGCTTGCTAAGCTTAGATTCAACATCAATGAATAAAGCAAACTATCAGCTGTTTCCACACTAAACAGCAGAGTTGGCTGCGAAGCTTCAGCTCATCTCCAAATGATCACACACCGACACGCTCACCACACATCAAAATGAATTACACAACTCAGTGTCAGTGCAGCATATTTCAGACTGGCGGTGTCTTGATTATAACGTGAAAAGTGCCTTTTCTGCTCTCTGTGAAGTAGCAGGTCATTGATAAAATCATGTCATAAAGGTTTTAATGGCGCCAAAAGAAATGTTTGTAATTAAAAACCATCGATTCTGGCCTCTTGTGTTGTTCTTTGCACCGTTTCTGAATGTAATCATCAGACTATTAAGTTGTCTTATGAGCCATTATAATGATCCCAGAAAAACAGAAAAAAAACTATAGCTAGCATCTGGTTCAGAACTACACAGAAAAAATTGCCTAGTTCTTGTTTCATGTTCATTGGCAGCCGTCGTCATTTATTATTATTATCAAGCACCTGGACACACAACCATAAGACTTTTGGTTTCCTTGGCAATAAGCAAACTAAATCATGCTCCACTTTTTCAGGTGGAAGTGAGTCAACAGTGCTGCTTTACAGTCGCCCCCGTACCATCCTCATGCTTTGTATGAGCTCAGTGTAGAGTAGAGAAATAAAAAAGAGGCACAGAGACAGATGACAGTGTCCTGCCATTGACAACACACTTGTCTCCACTGACCAAACACTCATCTTAAAGGTAAGATTTAGGAACACACCTGAGCAACCCCAGTGCCCCATTGCACACCTGGGATCTGCTAATATATGTAGGAGCCATATTGTTGGCAACTAAGAAGCTGCACTAGAGCAAGATGGAGTCGCTTTTGATTGAACTGATGACCCTCACAATCAAATCAACCTCTATAGTATAGACTGCTATTGTCCTGACAACATAAACTCTGTCTGCTGTCCTTTCAAAATAAAATACACTCATTCATAAATGATTAGTTGATTAACTGATTCAAGAGTTCAGTCATTTCAAATGTGAGGAGTTGCTACATTTCACTGTTTTATAGCTTTTTAAATAGAACATCTCTGGCATTTGGGACTGTTAGTTGGACGAAAACAAACAAAAAAAAATCAGCAGATGATTTCATACTGACGTATTTGATGACAGAAGACACTCAGAGCACAGTGCTTTGTCATTCATAAATCATTCTCCATTACAACAAAAGATGCTTACAACGGCATGCACCAGTGTTCTAAACTTTAGTTTGTTTTTGTTAAGTTATCCACAAAACAATGAGCATTCCTCTTAAAAGAAATCCACAAAGAATACTCACATCCATGCACTCAGTGGAGCAAATCTACTATATGATGCTAGCTGAAAATGAAATAATATAATGTAGATATTTGTCAAAACAAAGACTGAAAAACAAACCCACACTACATGTTCTATGAAATCCCTTAAGGGTGGTACTTATTTCACACATTTTTGCTGAGTGGATAAATGGGTGTGACTGCAGCTAGATGCTGGGTTTTATCTATAAAGTTGCAGTAGCTCTCAGCACTAATATGTTTTGTGTCCTGTATTTCAGAACATTGGCACCAAGGGAGCAAACTGTGTGGGCACATGAATGAATGAGAAAATAAGAGAAAAGCACATTTTGAGTGCTAAAACATCTTAAAATATTATGAGTGAGTGACACCATGAGTTCTATTTTCTGTTTAAAAAGAGGGCTGGTGGATGCACAGAGTTAGTGCAAAAGATATGAATCCTCAACACAAAATGTTAAGTCACCATGGTAACAGGGGATGCAACACGCTCTGTAATGGATGATGGAGACGGAAGACTATTCATCATGGCACCATTACGGGACTTATTACAACAGTTTAAAAGGCGGTGATTAAAAAGCTACAAAATGTTGAACAAACCGGATATGCCATACGATTTTATGCACCACGACCGCTGCCAAAGCTTGGGCTACTACACTTCACGTTGAAGCTTCTTCTTATTATGTAACTGCGTTGAAGAAATTACCGAGCGCTGACGAAATCAAAATTCACACCCGAACGATATTTAAGGCTATATAAAAAGCTGGTTAATATTTAAAACACCATAATATTTTACGCCGGAGAAGCAGCATTAGTCCACAAAGTTGCATAACACTTCGGTCACATTCCCCCATTGTTTTACTAAAATATCTAGCTATTTTTGGACAGAAAAACCTAGAAGCAAACTATAACGCAAGAATGGTCCGTAAACCCACAAGGATATTGGCATGTGGGATGTTGTGGAAATGTTTCATAAAACAGCAGCGCGTCTTGAGCTAAAATCCTCCACCCACCCCCAGTCCACCCAAATAGACATTTGGCAAAGCATCTAACAAGTAGAATCTGGGGGCAGGATGGATGATGGATGGATGGATGGATGGATGGACGGATGGATGGACGTGCCCCTACCTGCTCGCAGGTTGAAGGAAAGCCGGGCGTCAACGAGATATGGGGTGTCACTCTTAGATCGAAGTCTCCTTATCGGTCGACGGTCTGTGCTGCTGTCCGGAGTGGTCGCCATCAATTTGAACCGGTGTCCAGTAATGACTGCTGACCGACTGGGACAGACGCAGACTCACGGCCACTCACACTACTGGGAGATAGCTAGGATTGGAGGAGTTCACACACCGAGAGAGGGAGAGAGAGAGGGAGGCGTTGGTGGAATATGGCATGTGAGGACAAAAGTAAAGATGGCAAGATATGAGAAAATAGGCAATAATAAATTAGGAAATGCTCGGTTTATAATTTAAACCTAATTTATAGCCCACCCTGTTAACACCCTAATACTCAGAAAATAATTAAAACGAACAATTTGTAATCATATGTGTATATCCCCTATAGATTTACACTTTCAATGTATATTTATTTTATTTCTCAATTTAAAAGTTACAATTTTAGCTTGATCATAAAAAGCAGAATTGCCAGTATTACAATGTAATGATGTATAATTATCACTAATATGAATAAGTATGACGACAACAATGACGACGACGACGACGATGATGATGATAATAAAAATAAGCATAAACTTTATTGCCAAGTATTTAAAAAAATACAAGGAATTTGACTCAGCTCAATAATAATATAAGATGAGCTAAACATTAAATGAGCATAAAATCAGAAAAAGGAGACAGGAGTGGGATCTTCTGGCTTGTAAACTGTTTTTACTGCTTCTGTTCAGTTGAGTTCAGCTCAGGTAGCCTATTAATTTTTCCCACAAGGAAAAACAAAACACCCGTTTGTATCAAGGCATCACAAAACAGTAAAAATACAGTAAGACGAGACTTTAATGGCAATGACATGTACCTTCCAAACTTTGTAAATGTTGTATGGCAATTTTGGCAGTGTGTCATACTCTTGGTATCTGAATTTTTAAGAAATTGCTCTGTCTCTGCTAACGTAAGCAGGCGGGTGAATGAGTCATCCTGAATGAACCGCACTTACAACAGTCTACCAGCAGATGGCGCTCCTACACAACACAGCTTCACATCTTTTCATCTGTTGGGCACATTTTTTTTAGAGCCGGATTTACGACGGTTTGGAACATTTACGGCCTCTCGAGGAGTTGGAGCGATAGAGGTAAACAAGAAAACTTGTGGCGAAAATATTACTAAGCAAGGTAATTACGATAAAGTCGGTTCGGTCATTTAATGTAAATACGCATGCCACTGTCCTGTGTTTAGTTGATGTCTCTTGGAAATTTACGTTTGTATGTTACTTTCTGCTTATGTGACGAGATTTGACCCCTATCGTAACGTTAGTTTACAAGCAACGATATGCTAAGGGAGTAAGCTACATCATGAATTTCAGGCTTTAGGGTGCGTCCAGTTGCCTGTTTTTATTTACAGTTTGGCTTCGTAGGTCGTTTAAAACATGTCTTACTTGCTGAAGATCTTTTGGTTTTAAAATGAGTTTTGATCAAGTCTGTCCCAGTGTTGCAATTACAGGCTTTGTGTAGGCCAAAAACATACCTGCTCTGAGTGCACAACCACATAGGTGGATTGCTACGTGAAGTGGAACATAAAGAGTGGTAAAATAAATACTCTGATCCTTTATTCAGGTAAAAGTAGCAAGACCACAGTGTAAAAATACAAGTAAAAGTCCTGCATTCAAAGTGCACTTAAATAAAAGTACTTATTATACATTGATGCATATTATTCAGGGGTAACTACTGAAGCTCTGCTGTGTACATTACATTTAATGTTGCAGCTAAGGATGAGCTTTTTAAACTATATGCTTATAATTTGAAGTGCTGATGGATGGCTTTGTGAATTTCCCATCAGGGAAATTCATTTTGTGTTTTCTTTCTTGCTTTCTATGTGTTCACCTGGTTGCCTGAAACATCAGTGACAATGCTCCTCCAAAATCGAGCTGTGTTTGCAATTGGTCTTCGCATGGGCTCCACTCGTGTGATGAATGGACCGTTAATGGACACAGCAAGACCAAGCTCAGGTAACGCTGCTAGGTTTATATAATGTTGTTTTGCTGATGTCAGGTCAGTATCAGCCCTGTTAAACAATAGATATCAGCCAGTCAGTCGTGCCTTCCTGACAGGCACCATCGCAGCGATAGAAAATGATAAAATTAGCTTTAAAGTGTAAAGACCCTTATTTGTCTCTCTGTCTATTAATTATATGTTGCTTTTCCTTTTCCATTCCTAGACATGTCTGATTTCCGGAAGGACTTTTCCCAAGCCACACGCATAGCTATCATCACAGGAGCAGGAGTGAGTGCAGAAAGTGGAGTACCAACCTTCAGGGGAGAAAATGAGAAGTGGAGGAAGTGGATGTCTCAGGTAATTGATCCACAAGCGAAACACACACACACACACACTTGTTCATGGCTTTATATTGTCTTTTTATTTGGGTAAAACTCTTGTGTTTGGTCTGATTTTCAGCTGTGGTTCAGAGCTGTTCTTTTGGAGTGGGTGGTGTATTTTATGTTTATCTAATACAGCTTCACAGCTCAGTGGATTTATCTCAACAGCAGCTGCCGGGTAAAGAGAGAATGGTGTTTGTTGCACAATCAGGATTCATGTTGTGGGCTGCAGCAAATTTTACCCCAGGGAAAGAATCGACCCACAACATTTGTATGTTGATGCATTCTCAGGACCTGGCTACTCCTGAGGCCTTCTCTCGCACCCCATCTCGGGTCTGGGAGTTCTTCCATTACAGAAGGGAGCTGGTGTTGAGCAAGAAGCCCAGTGCTGTACATTTGGCTATAGCAGAGTGTGAAGCTCGGCTGAGGAAGCAGGGACGCTCCGTGGTTGTCATCACCCAGTGCATTGACGACCTTCATCAACAGGCTGGGTCCAAACATGTGCTCAGGATTCATGGTGAGAGGCCGAGCTGGGCCACATCTGTTAGCCTGTTAATGTGTCCACAGAGTTAGTCACTAATGTCTGTGGACCAACTGAAAAAGTGTTTTTAGGTGAGATCAGTTCAAGTCTTAGTTCTTCAGGAGACAGTTTTGTCAGGCTTTTAAGGTGGATTATGACAAAATTATGTTAAAGATTTGGAGTGATTTCATTTTAAAAATTCTTTCAGCTTTAATTAGCTAATCATGAGTCAGGACATTGTCAGAACACTCTGTGGCACAGGACATGTTTTCTGCGATTCTAGTGACTGAAATGAAAAGCAGCTGTGTTTTCTGCGTGTAACTGCAGGCAGTCTGCTGGAGACGCGCTGTATGACTTGTAGACATGTGACCCTAAACAAGCGAAGCCCCATATGTCCTGCCCTTAAGGACAAAGGGTAAGAGGCAGCACCATTTAGGTATACTCACACTGACAAACATGAAGGGTTTGTGGCCTGGTTTCTTCAGTTGGATCCTTACATGGGCAAAGTGCTGTTTAACCCAGTGTGTTTTTTTTCTGTTTATGTACAGTTCACCTGACCCAGATGTTGCTGATGCCCAAATTCCTGTGGATAAACTACCAAGGTGGGATTACTTTCACATATTAATAATGCTGAGGTGATGGTTACTTTTATTAAACAGGTGCACCTTTGTGTGTGTGTGTGTGTGTGTGTGTGTGTGTGTGTGTATGTTCTACGTGTCAGCAGTATCGCTCTCTTTCTTGTAATTGTAATGCAATTGAGGAACAATTGTGTAAATATCAGGAGAGATGTTTGGGTTGTTTAATTTTGTGAGTGGAAGTTTTACATGGAAAAATCCCCTACCTCTAAGGCACAAATACCAATATGTTATAAAATAAGGTTTGTAGTGGAAAAGAAAAATATGAATGAACATGTAATATACATACAACTCTATGACAGCATACAGAGTGATGTAACCTAATAAATGATCATTTATAATAAGTGAACATCTTCAGTAATATCAGAAAGTATCTTTAGTAAGTAAACACTAAAACCCAAATGAATATGGGAGTTAAATTAATAATAATAGTAAATTAAATCAATGTTGTGCTGCACAGTTTTTTTTAAATTTCATCTTTGGAATAATAACTAACTATCAAGGAGATCAGGGTTTCTACTTGGGGCAGTGGTGTGCTATAAGACTTTCCTCTTAGACCTTAGGGTAGAAAATGTTACCAAAAAAGTTTTAAATCAAATGCACCAATGGACATACAATCAGTGAAATACTGTCTGTGTGGATGAACTGTATGCTTCTATGTTATGGCCAAATATTCTGTGATAAATGCAGCATGACACAATTAACTAGGTCAGAGGTTTCTAAACATTTTCAGACCATGTATCAAGCCAAATTTCTCACTGCAGATACCAAGAGAGAGCCACCTCACCTGTGTAAATCCACCACTGCCTAGTAGTACTACAACTACTATTACTACGAAGTGTCTTTCTCATAAACTAAATTTCACTGATTTAACCATGCAGTAGCCTCAGAAAGGCTAAATAACAACAACAGAAGGCTACTTTTTTTCAAAATAAAAAAAAACAACACATTTATTAATCAGAGCCTGAACAAAAATCACTCTGTTGAAACAGCTTTTTGCGCTTGCAGCTCTCTCTGTGTCTCCCTCTGGTTGACTGGCCCGGTCATTATCCTTCTATCTGTGGATTGCACCAATGGGGGAATGGAATTAGGACCAAAACTTCTGTTTACAACCATGAAAAGCAGGCAAACTAAAGGCCCAGTCAGACAGAACACATTTTGAAGGTTGCAAAATGCACTGCCTCTTTTGTTGAAGCCCACTAAGAAAACCTAAGAATCCAAACTAAGTGACATGTTCTCCCTGTTCTATTCATCAGTCTCCTCTTTTCTCTTTTTGTAATATGGACAGAATGGCACCTACACACGCAGCCGCTACACACAACAAACAGCCATGGTTAAACATGTGATGTGCATACTGTATATACTCGAATAACTGTTGTCTGCATTAAAGTTATATGACTATTTTGGTTTCAACTTGAAGATTTCAGCAAGGCTCCAGTGTACCACAGTTTGGGAATCACTGGTCTAAGTTGAACGTTTTGTGCTCCTTTATCAAGGTGTAAGGAAAGTAAGTGCCATGGCCTGCTGAGGCCCAATGTGGTGTTTTTTGGAGAAACTCTGGACTCTCACATTTTGACCAAGGTGGAAAAAGAGATGGAAATCTGTGATCTCTGTATGGTGGTGAGTTATCCTCATTCTTACAGGCATACATGTCAGGTCGTCCTCTTGTATAATGGTGTTATAACGCACTGTTTGTACAGAATTGGTGGATTTCAAGTTGATATTGGCGCCACTGTCCTCTGTCATTCACCAACAGGTGGGCACGTCTTCTATAGTTTACCCAGCAGCCATGTTTGGCCCCCGAATTGCATCCAGAGGTGTCCCAGTGGCAGAGTTCAACTTAAGTTCAACACCAAAAACTGAGTACTTTAAGTAAGTCGGTCAAGAACCTGAGTGCCTGTTGAAAAGGTTTAGACTATAACACCCTGTCTGGTTCTACAGTTAATTAAGTTGGCAGGAAAATATACACTTACCAGCCACTTTAAGAGGTACATCTGTACACTTTTATGCAGTCCAGTGCAACATCTGTATTTAAAAAGTGCTAAATGTTTCAGTTTTTGGTGAAATTGTCACAAATGTATACATGCAATTATATGTTTATTATGGAGATCATAGTTAAAGGTGGTGTTATATTATATTCAGAGGTGTTCCTAATATTCTGACCCTTTCGTGAATGTGGCTGGGGAGGACAAAAATACAGACACCTCTCAACTCAGTAAGTTCATCTAAAATTTTGACCTTGTCTCTTTGTTTTTCTGTGTGTGTGGTGTGACACAGGTACCATTTCCAGGGCCCCTGTGGAACTACACTGCTTCCAGCATTGGCCCCACATGAGTCAGAGATTAATAACTGACTTTACAGACAGTAGTCACTGGCTTCTAATACAATCTAAAGCAATCCAGAGCTGTAGGGATTCATAGAACTTCTTCAAATCTATGCCTGGAAATCAGATGAACAGTTAATGCTTGGTAGAGGACAGGCTGTAAATAATTTAGCTTTTTTACAACTTTGAAATAAATCTCTTAATACTTGAATATATAACTCACTGAACTGGAAATAGTGCTGCTTAGATTTAAGCAGGCGCCATGCGGCTTGATATAAAAAAATGGAAGGCACTGTCAGTAGTTTTTTGCAGAGGATAACACCACAGGGTGTTATTTACATATTATATGGTGGTGAGGGATCATTGTCTTTAGATACACTGTGCTCTAAATTTATGATGTAGACCAGAAAAACACATCACTCCTCTTTTCTCTGGCCACCGGATGTACAGACCGTAAAGCAACCTTGTGCCTTTCAAAGCTGTTTTAATCAAACTTGGCCAAACGCTCTCTTTAAACCTCAAGTGTAAATCAGTGTTACTGAGGCAATGCCAAATGTACAGAGTGTGCTGCTGACCGAGGACGGGTGGGTTAGAGATGGGGTAGAAAGGGAATATGCTGACTGTTCGCTCCTAGCCCAGGTCAGCATTATTCCCTTCTCATGCTGTTTGATTGTGTTTGTTATTGTCAGTTTTATGTCATGGATTAATGATGATACATTGTTTGCAAAGGTCAGTGTCATATTCAACGTCTGTAGATGGAACATCTGTAAAATTGAATACAAAAATCATGCACAGTTTAAAACTGCTGATGCAGTGATACATGGCATAATTATTAAAACATTACATGTACATTTGCTGTTTCTGTGTCATTATCTACACTGAAAAGTCCTGAATGGCTTTTGTTGAGCTACAGTGGAGTGTGCTATAGTGTACATGCTCAAAATGAACAGTAGATGTCAGCATGGAGCTTTGTATCAAAACTGTAGCCTACTGTAAGTAGCAACATGTATCCAAAACTTCCCCCTACCCACTCAGAGTTCTGTCTTAAAGGCAAATATTACACAACCACCTTTCCACTCCAGTTAATCAGCTCGTGGTCTCAGATTTACATTGCAACCCCAAGGTTTAGAAAGTTTTGTGTATCCTAGAGGTACATTTGTTTTTCTTCACTGACTGACGGGACTAACCTGGTTAAGTCATTCAGTGCCAATGAGAGAGACAGAGGGTCGGGAGTCATTCACATTAGCTGTGGAAGGTTATGTTGATTAGGCAGTGTTATAGTAATGTAATGATAGTTATAGTCATCTGAAGAGATCTGGGTAGAGTGTGAGAGAGAGAGTAGTGCAGACACACAGGTACATAATCCATGTTTGGGGTCTCAGGGGAGTCACTCAGGTTTTGTTCATGTCACAGCCTCTGTAGTTTCACCAGTCACATTATAGCATTTTTAGTTCCTACAGTACTGTAGCACCACAAAAGAAAACCACAACCATTCCACAGTTGTTTGTTGAAACAGCACATGTGCTGAGAAAATACCTGGGGGCCAGATGCATAAATGATGCGTGCACACAAAACCATGGCCACCTCTTTTTTTAAACACAGAATGTGCGCATCTCACGCCTACTTCAGATTATGCATACACACGGTTTGAGTATCTGTGATAAGGTGAAATAGAAATGAAAAATAAAGCGAGACACCCTTTTAAACGGTTTGCATCATTATAGCAGTTTGAATGTATTTTGCCTTTGTGTTGGCCTTATGACTTGTTCTTATTTCTTTTGCTTTTGCCATTTTCCTGATTTTCATTTTAGACTTGAATGAGTTTGTAAACTGCTGATATTACTGGCATTGATTCATTTTCGTTTAATCACTATTGACATGACTAGACTAACAAAGTCTTTTCAGGTGTGTGAACACATTACAACGAGCTGTAGCTGTGCGTAATGGCCGTTCGTTAAAAGGAAGGCTGTTCTGTCGTTACTGGAGGGTCTTGATAATGCGGCTATAAGACGAGAAAGCGAGTTTAGAGATGGTTCTGGTTCCCTGTAAAGCTATGTGGCCAAAACTACGATGCATTCATCCACTATAGATAAAGCAGGAGGTGAGGAGGTGCTGGCCCTCCTCCTGTTGCGCTCTCTTTGTGTATACACTTTGTATGCACCTTTCAGCCTCTGTCTTAAAAACTTTTTTAACCTCACGTATGGTCTTTGAACTGACAGCCTCAGTTGTTTATTTGTTTTTTTGTTTTTTTGCCACTTCTCTACGTCATTCCCGAAGTGAGACCCCCAAACAAATCTTTTCTCCACCTCTCCAATCACTCTCAATTTCACACTCGATGTCTAATAACACATGGTTCAGACAGCGCTGTTCTATGCAAATGATTGATTGAGGACGTATCTATGTCCAACTGTGGCTAGAGGTGGGCGTGTAAAAGAAGCTTGTGTACGATTTAGATTTAGAAAGCACAACCAGGCCTACTTGCGGATTTCTAAATCTGACGAAAACAATGCGTACGCTCACTTCTGTCCTAGTACATACAAACTGTTTCAGTCACGTGTCTACACAGAGTTTAATGCATTTGGCCCCAGGTGTTCTGTCTCCACCGCGGTGCCTCAACAATTAGCGTCCAAATCAAATCCTTCTGCTTCCCATAAACTATTTCTACCTGTTAATGTATATCATCATTACTATGATTAGATTTACTCGTTTCCTCTTCCATTACAGCTGCTTCCCTTCTTCCCTTTATGGAGAGATATAAGTCCTATTTGTCATCAAAAGTAAAAGGTACACGGAGAGGCACTTAAGAGAAGCCTCAGCCGTCAGATGCAGTCATTTCTGGGCTTGATGTGTCAGAGAGCAAAACCACTCCACTCCCAAGTCCTGCAGCTCATCCATCAAGTTAGTGCAGAGGGATGAAATAGCGGACCAGTTCTTGGATGACCTAAAAGCCTTCAGGTTAATGGACTCATCATCATTGGTGGCAGCTCTACAACTGTCCCTCTTTTTGAATGAGGAAGTAGACTGACTTAGAGATGGTATTTGTGTGTGGGTATGTCAATGAGGGTTTTCTTTCTGTAACTGGCACAAGTGTCAAACCTAACCAGGTCAGGCTGGGTGAGGACCCGAGAATACCACTACTAGAACTTTGTGAATGTCTGTAAGGCACAGCATGGCTCTTTTTTTTTACATTTCAGGAGTACAGGACTTATTTCTAAACTGAACAATCTTATTACTTATATTACTGCTTGGAAAAAAAAACCGCCACAATAACAGATATAGCAAATCAAAAAACAGTCACTTGTTTACCAGCTCATCATTTGAAATCTTTTCCAGTCTTTAAAAACAAGTGGGAAAACTGGTAATGCTGTATTTTACAGGTCTGCTCTTTACAAATCTTTTCTTAAACGGTTCTTGTAAAAAAGTACTTCAGTTAGTCCACTGAGTTGTGTTGTGTTTATTTTTGTCTTCTTGGTGAATATTCATAAAAGATGTTGCTCAGTTTAAACCTCACCTAATATTTGCTATTCATATATTTGAAATGTTAAAAAAAAATCAAACTAGTCCTTCTATCAATTGATGAGCTTCAAAAAATAGGTAGCTTTTTGAAAATGAACATTATATATAGTATAGTATTAAACCTTTAAAAAATCTTTTTCAAATATTTGTGTTGTAGGAATATGTTCCAAGACTTGTCTTAAGTGTAGAAGTGCTGCCAAAGCCTGCTGTGACCCAGAATAGCACTGCCAGCAGTGCAGAGATATTAGCTTCTAAAAGTTCTTCTTTTGTTTGTTTGTTTGTTTGTTTTGAGTGGGATTGACTTCTCTAACCAATCAGATATTTTCAATTATTTCTGCTTAATCAGTTAGGTTTTGTTGCATTCTCATTTATTGTAATTTCATAACAAATATTTGAAGAACTGGGCAGATAGTAGGAGACTGTATTAGAGCACAGTGGAGCAGGGAGAGGGAGCACTGGGTGGAGCACAGTGACTTGATTTGGAATTTAATGCTAGTGCTACCTTACTGTATACTGTAGCTTTAACTATTCAAGCTTAGAAGAAAACATGCTGGCATGGGCTTATGAAGGCCAAGGTATTTTCTATTTATAGCAACTGTCGATTCACAATGCAGGACTGGAGACTGGGACATGTCTGGCATCCATGCACAAACGCACACACACACAGAGTCAGTGCTACCAGCACACGCTGATCTCCTCATGGTCTCCTTTTCCTAACCTTTCCCTGAACTCTGTGTTTAGCAGACTTGGCTAGGATAACAAAGGTTGTAAGTTAATCCTTATGTTGCCATGAGACGCATCCTATAAAAGTAGCACTGTCACTAATCACCATTCTCACACCCCGCTTTGAAGGATCCACCTGTCCCCACCCTTCAGTGAGTTTATTGTTGCTTTATTTTTTGTCCTTCATGATGAAAGCTTAATATTCCCACACTGAGATAAACTATATACAGCAACATGAGGAAGACATCAACATACACTGACTGAGGTGTTTTTCCCTGACCCACAGCACATCTTTGAATTATGCTGACACTGGTTTGTCTAGGTAGCCTGATTGGAAGGGAGTTGTTGTTTGAGAGAGGTTGAGACAGGGGGCTCAGGTGCAGGCTAATCTGCTCTAACCCTGCACTAATTAGGATCAAGGCTAGAAGCCACTTTCTTTTGGTTATCGATCATCGGTCCCACCTCACCCACTGAAGTATTTTGGCTCTGTGAACAGAACCTATCTTGTTTGTTTCTTTGAAATTTGATATTCATTTCCTAATCAACATCAGGCCTTTCAGAGTGTTGTTGGATTTCATCTCTAATTAGCCTGCTCTATTTTTTCTTGTTTCCTAGATCAGTATTCTTTAGACAACCTCATCTGACCCACTCAGTATTCATTAATTACCAGTCTGCTGACCAAGCATAGTTGCTTGGTTTACATTTTATGACGGTTATATGGCTAACATGCCAACAAACAGTTTCTGATTTTGTCATGGTTTGGACTCCGCTTCCTGGTTTTGGGTTGTTGTTTTTTTTTCTATCTCTCCCTGCTGCTCCGCCTTGTCACCTTAATCAGCCATCATTGCATTCGCCTGCCGCTCATTACTTCCCGGTCTGGCTCCATATATATATATATATACACCCTGTTTTTCGCTCATGCCCTACTGGTTCATTGACGCTCTTTCAACGCCTGGAGTTGTTCCTTGTTTAGACCTGCATTCATCCTGTATTTATGCTGTGTTCCTCTCCTGTTGATGAGAGACTCCTGTCACATTCCT
>NW_018127908.1:2993813-2996847 GCF_001952655.1 Monopterus albus | reverse complement strand
TGCATTTACTTGTCTGCCAGCCACTTACTCTACTGCCAGCTACATTAGCTACTCACCTGATCCTCCTTGTTCCTGCCATCCCCTTGCTGTCTCACCCGATTCTCCTGTTACCTGCCATCACCAGTCAACTCACCTGCATGTCCCAATCATCTGGTCCTCCTGTTACCTGCCATCTCACCTGCCAGCCCTGGTCATCTGCTGTTTCCCTGTCGAGCCGCTGACTCCTCCTGGTCTGCATTTTGGGTCCAAATCACACAAACCATGTAACAGAATGAACCAGCCACACTTGACCCAGGAGGGCATAACTCTCCTGAAGGTCCTCAGGACCATGTGGGGCCACGTTTATGCCACATAAAGCCAGGAGAATAATGGAAGATCTGCAAAAAGATTAGGACACTACCTCAGACCCTGGTTAACCACTTTCTGGCTGAAGAGAGGGACACGACTGAAAATAGCCATCGTCATTCCCTAACCCTTTGTCCACCTGAGCATCCTCTCCCTGTCCTCAATCCAGATCCTGCTAGCCTTAAACCGTCATCCTCTGAGGGGATTTGACATGTACTCTGTCCCAGAGGGAAGAAGCTGGTCCCGTCACTACAGTCCCCAGACACGCCAACATTCCCAGTCTCAACCTGGGGAGACCCGTCTGAGTCCAGCGGAAGCCCAAGACGTCTATAGGCAACTGAAGGCCCAGATGGTGTCTCCCCTCTCCCTTCCTGTTCCTCAGCCCTGGCCTGGCTCCCAGCCTCCAGAGCCCCCAGAGCCCCGGCCTGGCTCCCACAGTCAGCTACGTTGGCTACTCACCTGATCCACTGCTGTTTCTCTGTCAAACCGCTGACTCCTCCTGGTTCTCGCCCGACCTGTCCTCAGTTGCCTGCTGCCCCTCCAGCCAGTTCAGTGCCTGTTCGGCCTCCTTGCCAACCCACATAATCTGTGGTTTACATAATAAAAATCTTTTCTGTAGTCACTCCTCTTCCTAGTTTAATATCTGTATTTTGGGTCCAAATTACACAAACCATGTAACAGATTTACTCATCCAACAGACAAGAGGCAGCATTCCTCTGGAGCTGTGTTTGTGGCAACTTGATGAATGTAAGGCTAATGTCCTTTTTTTTTTTCTTGCTCTTTTTTTTTGGTATCCAAAAATAACTGAAGAAAATGTCTTGGTTTTTAGCTGCTAAATGTTCCACTGTCTTCAGTCAGCTGGTCCTTTGGTGCAGGATAGGTTCCATAGGTTATCAGTGTATCCTCACTAAAAATAGCTGTCTGCTGAAGCTGGAAGTGACATGGTTGAGCAGGGTGAGATGCAACCAAACCAAAACTGTGGGCCAGAAAACCAAAACACTGAGTTGATCGAAGCTAAAATGCTCATTTGATCCACTGTTAATTAATATAAAAATATTTATTATGGCATTTTTAAAAAGAAGTGTTTAGCTTCATTCTCTTACAACCTGTCATATTGCCATAAATTAGAAACCTCTCTCTCTCTCTGTGTGTGTGTGCGTCTGTCTGTCACTTTCACCTATCTCATGTGCCGCACTGTGAACGCTAAGTACTCAGACTCAGTGAGGCATGTGATACACTGGAAGACTGCCATTGTGGGACGGAACAAGGACCATGGACTGGACACAAACTCATACAGATACACACTCACACATTGCTTCTCCCAGATTGAACTACTTGAACTATCTGAAGCTTTAGGAGGATTTTACAGTGGGAGGGTGCTGCACTAAAAACCTCATGCACCTGATAGCCATTGATCCATCCTAAGCTTACACACGAGAAGGAAGCATGCTGTTACTTATTGTGACTTTAAACAAGCCGTATGAGTCATAAGAATTAATAGAAAAGGATCCAAACAGGAGCTATTGCCTTATTAAAGAGGAATAAATACAGCAACTCTTAAGTATGCCATTTTCTTTACACAATCTCATTTCCATCAGAGGATGTCACTGAATTAAAGATGTCCATAAACAGTATACTCAAGCTGCTGTGCTTATTAGCAATGCTGATGCGAGTGGAAAATTAGGATAGTGTTGTCTGTAATGGAGGATAGACTAAGTAAGGGCCTCAGACAGATAGGTTGATAAGCAAAAGGTTGCAATCAGCAAGCTAGCATGTAAGAAAATGAGATATTTTGTATAATGTTCAGGGGAAGGAAGCTACTGCATCACGATTACAACTGACAGTAATACAGTATGTGTTATCTCTACCAGTACTTCACAAGCAACTCAGGCTTGATTTAAATTTACTATTCAGGAATAGGCATGTTAATTAAGAAAATACAAATAAAAATAATCTTTCTAAAAAATACTGTTTCCTTAATCACACTTTTAAAGTAACACATGGTGCTTATTTCCAGTAATACAGTACAACAGTAATGAGCGGCTGTACATTTTCACTAAGAAACAAATTACATTCACACATCTTTCTGTTGTGTGCCTTCATCCGTCTCCTCGAGAATATATCAATGACAAAGAATCTCCGTCTCAACAAGTTCATTTCTCAGCAACACTTACTGTACATGACAAAACAGCTGAACTGTGTTAGATGAAGATTTGTTTAGCAGAGTTTTTAGAATACAGGTAAAATCTGTTCAGTGACCGTGTTGTCATTGAGCTGACAAGTGCACCAGCAGATGAATTATATCATTGACTCTGGGGTAACACAGCTTCTACATTTATCTCTTGTGCTCTTGTGACTGTACACTCCCTGTGCTGAATGAAGGATAAGATTGTGGATTTTTTCCCCTAGTTTTGATTTGGTAATTATGTGTGTATTATGTTTTCAGCCCCAACAAATGGAGTTTCATAGGTTCCTGCTAAAGGCTGGATCTGGACTCATTTTTTTGAAGTTGATGTGAAATATAGCTGACTTGCAGCCATATTTGATTTATACTTCCTATTCTAAGTAAAGCAAAAGAAACAGATTTATAGATTAAGGTAATGTAACAAAATATGATGCATATAAAGCTCATACTCTCAAAGCGCTCTCCATCTTCTGTAGTTAGCATGTTTTTCTTCTCCATCTGAGA
>NW_018127908.1:2917896-2993756 GCF_001952655.1 Monopterus albus | reverse complement strand
ACATCAGCTAATTCACACCATGCATTGGCAGTCCCTCTTGCTTCTCTCTTGGCTTTATCGTTTGCTGGTGTTGAGCCGACATGTCTGTGATTATAAAATCATCAGTGCTTCAACCACATCTGGACATTGGTGGGACTTTCCGGCTGCTAGGCTATCATTACAGATGATCACTTGATGACAGCGAATGTAAAGCACCATTTAGCTGCAGCTCTGAGTATTTCTTTTTGATTCACTCTGCCTTTTTTATTCATCTGCTTTTTATCCTCTCATCCCCCTCCTGGACCAAACCAGTGTGAGCTATCCGTTCTCAGACTCAGAAACATCCTGTTGGTTGGTGAATTAAAGGATGTGGAAATCTTTTTGAAGCTTTTTTTTTACCAGAGGAAAAGAGAGTGACATTTCTCACTGCTCAACATGAAAGAAATATTGTGGCAAGCATTTGCTAAGATCTCCTATATGCAGTAGATCATTTTTGGAAAGAAGCTATACAACTGACATGTGGCAGAGAAGATTTTAATTGCTCCAGAGAGCTCAGGCTGTTCAGTCATCAAGCTGTTATTCAAATAACAGTTTGTGCAATGTATAAATATGTCTGAAACAGGCTGCAGCATGTTGAAGCTGTTTCACATCCTTTCAGATGCTCAGCTGTTTTATATCTATCCATCTCAAAGTTTTTTTTTTTTTTGATGAAACAGCAAGAGACAGAAATAGAAAGACAGACACAGAGGGAGAAAAGATGATTTTTAGTAGAGAGGCATGCAGATGGAAGCAGGATGCTGTCTCCTTGTCCAGTGCCCTTGGAATGCAGCTTTGTGGCGTGAACTCCCAAATGACCTCAGAAGATGAGATGAGCGTATGGCCACACACTTACATTTAAAGCCATCAGTGATGTCTCTTGCTCTCATTCTCCATTCATCACCACCACAAACAGGCCAAGAGGCCCATGTGTAAATGCAGCATGCCTTCACACAAAGGCAAACATACAAACAAACAAACAAACAAAAAAACCAACTGTGTTGATCAACAGCAGTCAAATAAAAGTATAAACCTGCATGTGCAGATACACAAGTGACTAAGTGTCAGATATTGAATATAAAAAATATTGAATCAATATTGAAATATTGAACAAGGTGATGACAGAAAATCAACACCTGATTAATTACATTTTAGACTGTAAATGTGGTTTCACTGACAGCCAAACTAAACCCTTTATGTGACAGCTAATAAAGCCCAGCAATAAGTAACAAGAGAAAACCCAACAGAATATCAGCCTAAAAGCAATCCGTCCTACATCTGTGTGTCCTACATCTTCATCTCAGAGGAGCAGGGATAGATGACACCAAGGACTGACAAGGGAGACAAGAGGGAAAGGTGAAGTCTGCTGCTGTGGGCACAGCAATAGAGTGGTATTCTGATGAAACATCTAATGTCTCAGCAGCAATCTGTAAGTTTGTTGCAGAATTTCAGAGTTTATATTAAATAGGGCTGTGACTATTTACATTTTTGATTAAGAGAATCTTTTAAAGCCCCCCCTCTTTGTTGTGCTTATTGTTACTTTACTTTGATGGCTGACCTTCACTGGGCAGGATTTGACACTAGAAGGCTCTTTTTGCATTTATCTACTGAAGATAGCATGTTTCCTTGTGCTTATCTTGGTATATCACATGCATGTACGAGCATGATTTTGTGATTTCATAAAAGATAACCATGGTCTAATATGCAGCTTATAGAAGTGTGATGGATTGATCCAGAAACACTGGGAATAGGCTTTTCAGTGAAGTGCTGTGGCAGATATATCACAGCTATCCTAAAAGTTTTAGGAGCATTTATCTGACTGTATAGACACTGATGTTTCAGATTTTTTTAAAGAAAGTACACCTACCTCTGATGTTAAAATACTCAGAGGTTAGTCTTGGTAAGACTGAAGTAAAGAGCTATAGAGTAAAGTGAGAATAGTGAGAATCCACAGCCTGACACAGCTGTCATAAAAGTACTAGGTCTCTACAGTTGCATGTTGTTTGTGCTGTCATATTATTGGGTCTATTAAATTGCAAATGTGATATATAAATACATTTTTCTTCCATTTTGAAATGAAAATATTTGCATATTCATAGAGTTTGAGAAGAAGCTAATCTAATTTGAAAGATTTTTGACAAGTTAATATACTTTTATTTTCAAAAAAGTGTGCAAATTATTATTGAAAGCATGTTATTTAATTCAAAACTGGCCTGGAAGGAATGTTTATTTTTTGATATTTAAAGTGTAAAAAAAAAAACATTTGAACAATTCCTGTTACAGTTTTACCAAAACCCAAGATGACATTTTAAAAATACTTGTTTTTTCTGACCAAATGTCCAAAACCCAAAGGGTTTCAATTTACAACAATATAAAACAAAGAAACGCTGCAAGTCATAACACTTTAGAAGCTGAGACCAGAGAATATTCTGCATATTTTAATAGATTTAAACCATTAATAAACTGTCAAAATTGTTTGATAAATGACCAATCAATTTAGCATCGATTCATTTAAGCTCAAACACTGTTCAAATTGATCAAACATACTCATAAGTATTATCTTTTTACCAGACATTTCTATAAAGCAACTCTTCTTTCTTTCTCTCTGGATAGGCTGCTACAAACTTGACTCCTCGGTTTCAGCTTTCACTCTACGCCATCCTTTGCTCTTTGTCACACTATATACAGTACATTCTTCCCATAACTGATTTACACCAGTGAAAGCTAGAATATTACCATTAATCAAAATGTGTAACTAGATTGCAGAGGGTTTAATAAAAACGTGCCATGTGTAGGCCCAAATAAGATATATTGCGAGGCTTGGATGATGTATGCGCTGTTCTCTCAGACTGCCACACCAGTCAAATCATCTTGAGTGTGTGTTGAGTAGCTGAGACCTGTATTATCTTCACCTCATAATGCGCAGGCGTGATCCAATCTGAGCCTCGCAAAAAGCTGTTACCATCTGAAGTAGACGTCGTTGCGCTGCTCCTCATGTGGCGCTCAAACGAACGCTAAACATTTGTATAGATATATTTTTTTGCAGATCGTGCGCGAAGACAGCTGGGGCATGAATATTTCTTTGGTGTCTGATCTCTCCGAACAACACAATTCAACCTGTGGATATTGTGGAACGCGTGTGTGACCAGCAGCCAATCTCCGCTATCTGGGACGTTCTGCCACCAGCCTGCCTTGCGCGTCCTTTTACCGTTGGTTGCTCTCCGTGCCAGTGTGGGATCGGGTGTTTCTTTTGACCTTAACTGTGAGCAGATATTCAGTTTATGAATGGCACTGACATGGAGGAAATACCGTTTCAGAAAGTCAAAACCAGGCGGAAGAGAAGTCACTGTCCGCCGGGTGTCCCTTTGACCACCATCGTGTGTGAGGACGAGTTTGACTGCAAGGAACTCGAGTCCCTCTTTCAGAACTACAACCTGAAGCTGGAGCAGACGTCCACTCTCAAAGCCCTGGCCGTACTCATCTTCATGTCCTCGACGCTGGCAGTGGTGGAGTTGCTGTCCGGCCCCAACATCACCATCTCCAAAGGGTCTCATCCAGTCCACTGTGTCATCTTCGTCTCCCTGTTTATCGTAACTAATGTCAAGTACCTCCAAGTGACTCAGCTCCAACAGATTGTTAACCTGACGCTGCTCTTCGGCTTCACTTTCTCTTTCCTCTGCTGCCCATTCTCCCTGGGCGCGATGGGGCTGGAGCCCCCGACGTCCCCGGAGCAAGGCATGTGGCAGCTCATCCTGGTTACCTTCGTAGCCTATGCGCTCCTGCCTGTGCGGACACTCTTGGCTGTTGTGCTTGGAATAATGGTGTCCATCTCTCATCTGATTGTGACTGCCACTTCTGTCACAGTGAAAAGACAGAAGCTATGGAGAACGGTACGCATGTGCTACGCGCTGATTATTTAGTAGTTTATAATCGTGGACACTTTTGCCATTAGTATGCTTATAATCGTCACCATAATGTCAATGTCGTCTGCACACCCTCACAGTAGACTACGTTTTAACATAGTGTAGACCCATGTACTGTAGAAACAGGATTGATTTCAGCACCAAGGACAGCTCCCTGTGGTTAGATTTGATAGGATTTGCTCAGGCTTTGATTATATTTGACCAAAGTGTAATTGTGCCACAACGTGTTTTGGCTTAAACAAAAACACCAGCTAATTCATGTCAGCTCAGCCATTCCATCAGGTAAAGCTGTGAGCCCCCCCCCAAAAGGAAATTTTAGATGAAAGGCTTGATTTTTGACTTCAGGTGAACATGTGATGAAGTAACTGAAAATTCGGCTCACAATACAAACACAATCTACCTGGAATGATTTTTCATGGCTTATTTAAAGAATGTGTACTGGATTCTGTAAATAAACCTAGAAAATAGAAGTTGTAAGTATTAGTGACCTACTGTATAGACCATAGCTGTGGTGATGCCTGTAGCACTGAAAGAAAGCAAACAAACAAACAAAAAAGAATGAGCAAAGCATTCTGTATTCCCATGACTGTTTCTCTGGGGATATGATTCAACTCCAAAGGAGCAGGTTGGCAATGAGTGACATCCTGCTTGCAGCAGAAGTAGGGAAAATCAGAGTGTGCACACACACACACACGCACATACAGACACACACAGGCTTTTGCCACACTAGGCTATATGAAAAAGAGGGCAAAGTCATGCATGTCAGTTGTGAGCTGAAATAGAAATTGGTGCACCAGTCTCTGTACATTTATAACTTTTCATGAATTTTTTTCTGTCACAGTGAAACACACACACACACACACACACACACACACACACACATACACACACACACACTTGCTCACATTTCTGGCTGTCATCAGGTGTGAGGCAAGAACATACTGTACAGTGTGTCACATCAGTCCATCCAGGTATAACAGAACATTTCTGCCTCTGTGCAACATATGACATTAAAATTTTTCCTGGAAACAGAAATGAGATTCAATCAGTTCATCATACCACCAGATGATTGGCTGCATATTTACAGAGGACATTGTTTTTCTGTATGTAGACTATGAGATACCCGTGCAACCATGTGACAGACTGTGTTAGCTGTACTACCAGAGATAGCTAATCCATTAAGCTTAGAGATGAGCTGTGACCCCCACACAGCTGAGACTTGCACCAACCACTCACCTATGTCCCAGGCGCTCAGCCTATAGTACAGTACTGTCTGCTACTCTCTGAAGCCAGTGTGGAATATAACTTGAAAATATGGCTCATTTCCTACAATGCTGTGAGTTTTGTTGTCATGTTAAGAGGACAGACTCCAGTGCCACATCAAAGTATTGGAAGTAATACAGTTGGTTTCCAACACTGCATGTCTAGATACAGCTTTACAGGTACACATCACTACATTAACACAAGTAAAGCTTAATGTTACATGTATTTACTCACTGCTATAAGGATTTGTCTTGACAGCAGTGAATGGATAAGAGGCATCTAGAGTGAGTACTGTGTAAGAAGGTCAATGATTCCCATCTGAACACAAATTGGGGTTATCATCGCAGATAAGCAGAGGAGTGAGTGTTTTAAATCACTTAAGTCAGAGGTCCTCATTCACTTACTAAAGGCTGAAAAAGTAACTTGAGCACTGTGTGAACATACTGATGCTTGACAGCGTTGCTGTCTTTTCGGGGTAATCTATTATTCATAAATGAATGTAGTGTGTATACAGTAGTATTTGACAGTGCATTTCTCGCACTACATTTTCTATGCAAAGCAGAATGTAATTTGGTATTTGTTTTCATGAGGTCAAATACATTCCATCTTTGACTCCAGCTATAGAAACCACTAATGATGAATGACCTAGGATATAAAGAAAATGAATTCCTTTATGTTTATGAACATACAATTATTGCCCAGGGTGATAGCTTTGCTTTGTGCATGCTAGAGATCAGTATAAGACCTTGTTTGGTTTGTAAACACTAAGGTGTAGTGAGCCAATCTCAGCCAAGTAGAAAAAACAAAACAAAACCTCTTTTCTGTGTGTCCTACACAAGGTTGAAGCAGTCATGCTGCTGTGCATCTGCTGTGATGGATGAACCAGAGCGTGACTTCTCAAAAGTTTTAATATCACAGAAGCCAAAAATGAGAAATTTTAGGCCCCCACTACTGTCTCATCCATCTCTCATTTGTCAGGCTGGATTTAGTTTTGAAGCATTTTACAACAAACATGGTAATCTCAAAACTAAAAACAACCAAAGTCTACAGGTTTAGAAAGTATATGTGGAATTATTTAAATAAAACACATCAACTATGAATATCTAAAACACAATTTTGAAAGATGTAAAAGTAGCGAAATATACACAAACAGAAAAACTATTACATTTCATATTCAATGTTTAATTATATATGTGTATGAAAACAAATTCACTTTTCATTTCATAATTTTAAGGACAATATTTAAAAGCACACATAAGCAGTACATAAAGCATATGTGTAACATGTATAAATGAAATATACAAACTGGATAACAGTCCCAGCATATTGACAACAAGTTGTAATGAATTCCCAATACTGTACGAACCAACTGTGCTAAAGAATTTAAATGGTATCTTTTCTTGTTCTGCTTGTAGTTGGTTGCCAACACAGTGCTGTTCACCAGTGTCAACCTGTCAGGGCTGTTTGTGCGCATCCTGACAGAACGGGCCCAGAGGAAGGCTTTCCTGCAAGCACGCAACTGCATTGAAGAGAGACTCCACATGGAGGATGAGAATGAGAAACAGGTACGGGCACCTGTACGCTGCTGAAACTATGGGTAAAATTAGATGAGTCTATTACTTTTACCCTGTTGTTCTCTTGTGCTGTGAGTCATTTTAACACATTATTCATTTTTGTTAGATTTCATACCTTTTTGCCTGGCACATTTTGTATCATTACTAACACGTTGTCCTGTGATACCTTTGCTCTGTTTCACTGTATAAATATATTTTTATTTGAGATTTTAACTTATTTTTTTCTCTCCCTCTCCCTCTCTCTTTAACATACACACACACACACACACACACACACACACACACACACACACACACCCAGGAGCGCCTGCTAATGAGCCTGTTGCCCAGGAACGTAGCTATGGAGATGAAAGAGGATTTCCTGAAGCCCCCAGAAAGGATCTTTCATAAAATTTACATCCAGCGCCATGACAATGTCAGGTAGGAACCTCTCATCTAACCAATACAACCACAAACCAATCACAGAGCTATTCCAAAGCCTCATAGCTGTAAATTTCGCCTCATGGGAGGATTTCCAACTAAAACAGTGAAATAAATGTTCTCAATTCATCACAGCGCATATTAAAAAGGAGCTGAACAAGTTGACCAAACATGTCCTTGGGACAGAACACTGAGGGCTACACAATGTGTTGTCATCTGGCCCAGCAGTGTCTAATAATCTTAACGCTGCTTCAAAAACTGAAAGATTTCATTCTTCACACTGAATATCAAGGGTCAGACTCACATGTTTAGTATCAGTCCAGATAACAGAGAAGTCCATTGTTTAAAAAAAACTTCTATTCATCACCCCTTTGAAATTTGTGTTTCTTACTTTCTTGTTAAGTCTTCCTTATCATACATTTCCTTGTTTCCTTTTCTTCTTTTCTCTCCTTCCTCGTTTCCTCTCTGTTTTCAGAACAGCAGGGAGGCTTGAGGAGGAGAGTTTGCTTAGCCCCAGGATTAAGTTGCTACAGGGGATTAAATGCAAAGGAGACTAAATTCTCACTGCATAATGCTGTGTGTGTGCATGCAGTTTAATGTGGACACATCTCAGTAAAACTCTGCTTTTGTGCCTTGAACTCCTGCAAAAAGCGCCACCATTTGAATCTGATCTAACCTGGATGCAGGCATGAGTTATGTGATATGGGTGGACTGTAATTAGAAAGCAAACAGTGTGCAGCACAATTTACTCAGAGTTTACTTCATTATGTTCTGAGACTGTGGGCAGTGTTTGATCTGATTAAAGTCTGGCCTGGAGGGATGCTGTAGTAGGTACTAAAAACAGATTATGACTGTAGAGTAACAAATCTGAAGTTTATTTAACAAAATTGGTGGCATATTATATCCCTATACTTTCAATAATTGTAGAAGTTGACATTAAAAAGGCATTGTAAAAATGCTCTTGCGCTGAAAACTACTGTAATAGCAATTATATTGAATTGTAATTTATCACTGCTTTCAGTTTTAGCATCACTTTATAATGTAACACCCTCTGAATTGCAACAAGCATTTTCACAATGCTTTGTTTTTTTAGTTCCCAACCATGTCAATCTTGTCTATTTATGACGTTTCATTCCACCCTCATTCACAAGGCGATCACTTTACTAAATACTGTAGATATAATGTTGCTCTGCTGATGTATAAAGAAGGTAGCCTTTAACAACTATCTTTACATCAGTTAAGATTGCATTAAATAAATCTTAGAACATTAAAGAAAATGTGAGGGATGACTCTTCATGTAAATGAGTTTGCTGTGAGAAATGCCAGGAAAAAAAAAGAAGATAGCTTCTTTGGGTCACGACAGGAAGTGTTTTAATGATTGCAGCTTAACTCATGTTAAAGAAAGTGCAGTTAATCCTTGTAAAATGTGATATAAGTACTTTCTGTGTTACCCCCTTTATTGGCCTGACATCAGCACATCCACTGCTCACATACTGCAGCTCCAGAGGGACTCATACCGTGTTAACCCTTGAATGTGTCTTCTGCTGTGTGATTAAATTGAAATCACATCTGCCAAAATAGCTGCAGTAATGCCTTCCACTGAGGGGAATAGGAGATTAGCATAATTGGGGGAATGACTTTCCTCAAATATGTGCCTTTGGAGAGGAAATGATGGAATGGGGGTGCAAGGGAGGTCAAATTAAACAATATTAGAGAAGTGCTAGTTACCACACAAATAGTCATGTTTGTATTATGTGACTTGTTCATGTAGCTTGAAATGGGATGAGGTTTTGACCTTGAGCAGTAAATATGGTACAGTACAGTAGGTTTGCTCTAGGCAAATGCTGGGGCTGGAGTAACCTTTAGATATTGCCAAGAATGCTGCAGTGCTTCTTTGAAAGATTTTGCCAGAGGATGTTCAAAATCAGATACAGAAGTTCCCAGATGAAATCCTCAGTCTGCAACCTCTGTGTGGTTCAGTGATCCATCTCATAAAAACATAGGCGCCTTTGAGGTTTAAGATTACTGAATGAAAATGATTCTTAACAGAACTGCACACTCTATGTCAAAATATTCCTAGCTGGCACTACACCAGGCCCACTAGTTTACATAAAGTGTTAATGACTGTAAATGAAACCTTCTGTAACACTTCAAATTCTTTTGTAAAAACATTTTGCACAGGAGCGCTCAAATAGAATTAAAGTCACATTATGCAGATATAAATTAAAAGTAATGCAGCGTAGTTAAAAGTATGTTTGTGGTATTAACGGTATGTTCAGCGCGCACCCACACTCATATTTATAGCTGATCTGGTTTGACTCTCTTAGCACACATGGATACTAAATACAGAGTAAGCTTGTGTATTCTCCTCTTTAGTGTATTTCTCTGGATTTTTTACAGTGTGTTAAGTGGAACAGTTTGCTCATGTTAGTAAGGTACTTAATCCTATATATTTTTATGAGCTGAAAATGCATTTACTAACATAATAAACAGGTGTGGCTTGTTTTAAATTTTGACCTATAGTAGAGCTGATGGCAAAACCTTTCACTATCACTGTATAATGTTTACAAAGTATTCCACTACAATGACATTTTTGTAAACCAGGAATCTTGTTCAAGTTTTCTGCTGAGTGATTCCGATTTAAATAGTTCTTCTGTCAAAGCAATGGCACATTAGATCCCACATGGGATGTAGGACTTGTGCTCTTTGGCATGCTTCACATGAATGCATGTGACCATAAAGTGCTGAGATAAAAACGGTGTAAACGCAGCTAAAAATAACTGGTTGTGGTGAAGTTCTCTTGAGGTCATGAGACAGTGGGACCGGGCACTCGACAGCATGTCGTGGCTGGTTTATGCTTCATGCACAGCCACATGTGCACTCTTTTTCAAGTTTATTTCCAGAAAAAATCCAAAACCTTTTGTTTGTCTTTAGGGGAAATTTCTGCTCTAAATCTCCATACAAGAACACAAATAAACTACCAAAGCAAACATGAATTAAGAGGTGTCTGTTATCAGCCATACTCAGGATCCTCCCACAAAAGGGTAAGATAATTATCTTGCCTGTTTAATATCATCATATCAGACAGAGATGCAATACACTGTAAGCTCCTCCAGGCAGACACTGTAGTGCTGCAGAGACCTAAAATAATTAGCATTATACATCACATGCAGAATTAGTCCTGTACTTATAATAGCCACCTGTCTAGGTAAAGAAGATGAGTTGTGATTGACATTATAATGGCTGAATACAACAACATGATTTCATAGTGTAGTTTGCAACCTCCCTCTCCTCACTCAACTGCCATGTTCTGTAAATTAAGATGTTTGTATTTGCAACAACAGAAACAGATTTATTTTGAGAGGTTGGTTGGATTAAAGAAGGTGAGGTGTATAATTAACATTAACCAAGTAATGTCATGTAATGTAGCTTAATTAACATTAAGCTACATTACATGACAAGACCTTTTATGCGAATGAAGTACAGATAGACATGAGTGAAGTTTATAATCTGCCATTTAACCTTTAATATGGTTTATTCAAAACTATTTACAGGAAAAACTGAAATTGTTCTGGCTTGGAGTCCAGAGCAGACATGAAGCTAAATTTGTTGTGTTAGTTTAAGGGATTAAATAACTGGGCATGTGTTGTGTAGGCTGATCAATTTGGTTTTTATCCAGCTCTATTGTTGGGTGATTTACCACACACGTTAAATACGCCTGTGTTCATACTGCGATTGGGTGTTTTATTTTGCCCACTGATCTGAAGTTTAGTCTTTTTTTTCATGTTTCAGTGAATGAAGCGTTTACTGTACACAGACACGATATCTGGCATTCCAAATATTTGTCAGCCACAGATGGTTGCCAAGTAAAACATTCACACAAATTGAATTAATTGGCCCTCATTATAGTGACCTCTGTCAGACAACAAAATAATGCCCCTACCCCCCCTACACACATAATTAGACATTCAGCACTCTGTCACTTTGTGAAAACTCCAGCCCACATGGAGACAGCAGTCTGCAGACGTGCATGTTGTCCCCAGCACTGAGAGTTTGATGACTAATCTCCTTCACACCCTTCGCTGCCACACAGCACTCAGGGCAAAGCCTTCACAAATAAAGTTGCAGATTGATAATGCGTCATTATCAATCTGGTATGAGGACCTTATTAAGACATAAAGTTTTAAGCACAAGTAGCTTCTCCTCTGGGATGCACTGTCCAACCAGAACGAAACATGCCAAATAAAATAAACAGCATAAATCACCCATGCTTACAATAGGCTATATAAACTATGAGAATATCCATGTAGTCTATGAACACCAATACAAAGCAGTTTCAGGTCCTGCTGTAGTGATGACAAATAATCATAAATCCAACAGCACTGTACTCCTGTAATCTCACTACTCTCTATGTTGCACCGGGATTTGAATCACAACACATGGTCAGTGCACAGGGAGTGTGAAACATGCTAAATGACAGATGCTGTAAACGGAGCAATGTCTTTCATGGAAAATTCACCTGGAAGTCAATAATCAATGCGACACAATTAATTGACCGAACTAAAATAACAGCAGCAGAACTTTCTCTGCTGTCTTGTAATTACTGAATGGTGCTTTCCAGGAAACTTTAAAGTAATTGCAGACCTGTAAAATACTATTTTAGTTCCCATGTACACAAATACTGGACCAGTCAACAGCTGGAACAAAACAATTCAGAATGTCTTTGCTTTGTTTAGCAGAGTTTTGACTACATAACTACAAAAGTCACCATCAAGGACATATTGTAATTGCTCAGAAAATTCTATTTAATTTCAGTTAAGCTTTATCCATAAAAATGTTCAGTCTTATGTATGAACTGTGAAAAGGGAAACCAGGCTCAAATAGTGACAGTGATGATGCCTTAATGGCTGCATTATATCCTAGAATGGCTCCTCTCCAGCTTCCTAACAGGACATGTCTCCACCTTAATCCCCATGAGAATGCTCTTGTTTCTATTTCGAGTCACTCTGCTTGACTGCACTACCAGTCACTTAGAACAGAGCAACAGAACAGAGCAAGACCTCTCTCCCTCCCTTGTGTGTGTGTGTGTGTGTGTGTGTGCGTGTGTGTGCATGTGCTGCAGATAATTAATTTGAATGTTTCATTAGTTTTCTGTTTCCTAAATGTCATTTTAAACAAAATCCTGACAGCTAATCTGATCTGACACTCGATGTTCTTGATAAATACTATCATTTAGCTATAAATAAACTGCTGTGACTCAAATGCTCCTTTTCTCTCTCTGTTACAGCATCCTGTTTGCGGATATCGTTGGTTTCACCAGCCTGGCCTCCCAGTGTACAGCCCAGGAACTGGTTAAGCTGCTAAATGAGCTGTTTGGAAAGTTTGATGAGCTTGCCACAGTGAGTCTGTTTCCTTTTTTTGGATATCCATCCATCCATCCATTATCTATTCTGTTTATCCTGAAGAGGGTCGCGGGGGGGGGCTGGAGCCAATCCCAGCTGACACTGGGTGAGAGGCAGGGTACACCCTGAACAGGTCACCAGTCTGTCACAGGGCCCTTTTCTGAACACGTGCCCCTAAATTACAGTTCCTGTGTGTTTGTGCATAAGCAGGGCCCACTGACACATGCCACTATTATACCAGCTTAATATGATGTCAGAGTGAATAGTGGAAAATGCCTAATGTGTTAATATAGCACTTCATTTAAGGAAGCATTGACAGACCTCTGTAATCTAGGCCAGAATAACCCAAGGCTGTGAATGAACTGACTGAAGGGGCTGCTGTGTTGCACTTGTTCCCAGTCCCTCTCTTGGTTTGCGTGTGGAAAAGAGTTCAGCTCTCCCATCTGTCAGTATTTCACTCTTTGTGATTTCAGTGCTGAAAATCTGCTCACCTTTTGCTATAGGTTTGATGACTGAGGTTAATTGCTTTCAAATGTGATGCCACTGGCACCGGTGTTACAAAATACTTTTAAATAAAACTACTAGGTACTATAGGTATTTGACATGATTTTACTTCAAGTCGTGTTAAACAGAAAAGCGAATCCTATCAAAAAAGATATGACATTCTTCTGCCATGTGAGTTTGGCTGCAGATCACCCTGCACAGACTTATCTACATGTAATCTGGCCTCTACAATGTACACTAGGCACATGTCCTTGTCAAAGCCATTAATCCACAGCATAACAAGCCATTTTTTAACATGTTTGTTTACATGCACAAAATTAGAACTGACTAAAAGAGCAGTGCCTCTCAGCTGACTCATTACTGTCTAATTATTGTCATTGTCTTTTCAATTAATTTTAGAACAATTGCTTTACCTGAGGGCAGCACGGTGGCGCTGTGGTTAGCACCGTTGCCTCACAGCGAGAAGGTTCTGGGTTCGGGCCCCACCCGGGACCTTTCTGTGTGGAGTTTGCATGTTCTCCTCGTGCTTGCGTGGGTTCTCTCCGGGTACTCCGGCTTCCTCCCACAGTCCATAGACATGCAGCTTAGGTTGATTGGTGTCTCTAAATTGCCCACAGGAGTGTGTGTGTGTGTGTGGTTGTTTGTCTCTGTGTTAGCCCTGCGATGGATTAGCGACCTGTCCAGGGGGTACCCTGCCTTCGCCTGATTGCCAGCTGAGATTGGCTCCATTGACCCTGTTCAGGGACTAAGCAGTAGAAAATGAATGAATGCTTTACCTGGGTGTTGCGGTTTTTGTGTCAGCTTCAGTCTGTTTTTACTCTAGTGAAAGATGAACTTCACCCTGAGATGCTATTAGCCAAGATGATTTCATAGATTATAACACACACACACACACACTTTTTTTTGTCATTTACTGGGACCCTACATAGACTTATATTCATTTCTGGGAGACTTAACCAAAGTGGACACTTAACTTTATACCATGTTGTTTTTGTAAAATTTGACGTTGTAGCGTGTTTAGTAGAACCTATCTTGACAACATCAATTTGCTTGCTGTTATGATTTGAGCTGTCTTATTCTTTTAGTTACAACTGAATTGATTGGTCTGATCATTGCTTGGCTTCTAGCTGGGTGCTTTTTGTTACACCAGAAGCTTGTCATTAAATGTTTTAGCCTTGCCCTGACCCAAAGCCCCACTCATCCTCATACACTTTGGCAGGAAATGGCAATGCCAGTGACTCATAGATGTGGTCACTGTGGGTACAGACTCTTCTCGTTCCATAAGAAGAGCGGGCGATGCCACATGGCCACTGGGCATCATCTCACAATACCATTCCAGCACCATCCCCACACCACCTGTCCACTCTTTGGACTTGTCAAGCTGCATGGGAAGTGGGCCAGGAACACAGTGTTCTTCTAAAGTGCTGCTGATGTAGTAGACCAAGTCTGCTCTCCTCTCCTCTTATCTACTCTCATCTTCCACAACACTTCCCTGATGGTTAACAAACTCATACCAGTTTCTGAATTTCACACATAATCACCAAATATAATGTTTCATTATGGTCTCTGGGGATTTAGGAACAGTTTGCCATGTTTCAACTTTACATCATTCAGTGGTAATGTCAAAAAAGGAGGGCACCTTTTCTGTCTATTGTCCCTGTGTCTTAAAGACAGGCTATGATTTACTTGAAATTATACCAGTGATAATTCCAACTGAGAAAAAAAAAAAGATTTTCTTATACAGTCAATACATGCTAGTGCGTTAATTACACACTGAACAGACATGGAGCAATATCTATTCAGACTGGTGATTTTGGCCTCCAGACAAACTCAAAGTCAATACTCACTGATTTTAGTGCAGTTTCTGCTGTAAATAACTTGCTCTTTAGTTGTAAAATGCTTCATAATATCAATATCGTATGTTCATTTCCCGTTTCAAACCAATAGTCAGTGTTGTCACTTCAGTCATTATTTTAACCCGACCGCCATCTTTCCTTATACCCAAGTAAGTAGTTTTTGTGCCTAAACCCATCACTCTCTGTGTTTATTATTGTAACCATGACAACAAAGGTCCACACATCATAACCACCTACTGAGCCAACTAGGAGGTGGAGAAGGGCCCTATTAACCCATATCTACAGTATGATCACCAAAACAATAACAGCTATTAAACTGTGTGAAGCAGGTGCCACTACAATTATAAAAATGGTTCAAATCAACCAAAACAAGCCAAGAATTTTTTATTTGTTGCCAACATCAATAAGAAGGAAGTGGAAAGGAGAGTTGTAAACGATTTCACTGTCGCTAGTTACTGGTTCCAGTCCGCACTTAACAGCATCAAGTCAGCGGACAGTAGAACCAAATTTACATCGACAGACACAGAAAGCAAAAGCCCTGCCTTCTTGGACTGTGCTGTATTAAGCTTGAAAATTGAAGTTTATAGGAAACCCGCTCACACTGATCAGGATTTGCTGTTTGTTTCCCACCACCCACAAGAACACAAGCTGGGAGTAATTATTACTCTTCACCACAAGACTGAGAATGTGCAGACTACCACTGAGACTGAAGACAAGGGCTGCAGACATCTTGGCAAAGCTCTGAAACCTTATCACTACCCAAACCTGGTATCTGTTGAGACAGTGAAAATAAAACACTAGCCTGGAACACAAAACAGAAACAATACTTATTATTCCATACATGGCTGTAGTGACTGAGTTTACAGGAAAAACAGAGAATTTTCTATATCAGAAGTAGTTTTTTTTATTTTCTAAACTAAATATAGGAAGCATTAAGAATTTACTGCACATAGCACTCATAAGAATAATGTGTTGTTTATTTTGTGAGGGAAGTAATAGAAGCAGGAGATACATTTTAGGGGAGCTGTTAACTAGATTACAAATTAACACACCAACTGGTGGCCTTTAGGCCTCCTCCTTCTATAAACACTTCTGTTCCCTGGCTGAGTTTTCAACCGTCTGTCCTACACAAAACGACTGTTTCTGTTGTGAGAGGGGCTCTGTGATTAATTTATGGTTGCTGTGATTCTCCATAACATTAACAGCTCTGGGGTGCATGTGCTTTTTTGTCTGTAAGCATGTATGCATGCGTGTGTGTTGTTGCTGTTTCCATGGCACAGTTTCACAAAGATTTTCATTTTTTGTCTCTCTTTTCTCTCCTCTCACAACACCTCCCTGCATCACAGCTTTTAGACTCCCCCGCTCCTTATTTCTCAGCTTTTTGATTGACATGCAGCAGCCTACTTCCCTCAACTGTGTCTTTTATGCCCTGTGGGTCTCTGCACTCTCTTCCTCTTTCTTGTTTCCATTTTTAGAATGGCTCAGTGATGTATCTACTGTATCTGCCGGCGTTTAGTTCTTCGACAAGTCAGAATTCCCTTCATTCACACATATATGATTGTTAGGTTACACAATAACTTGCAACACAGGTTCAGTGCATGAATGCAGGCTGAAGTTTAGAAAAATCTTTGCTGTTTTAAGTTCATGAGGTGCATGTCTGACACTCAGTTGTCAGAACTAAGTACTTTGTTACCTGAAAGAACTTTCAAATATAAGATACATCTAGTCATGAGTAACCTGAGATGCTATTTTAATTGTAATGTCTGTTTGTGAGGAAACCTTTTTTTTATAAAACAACTACAACAGCAACGATAACAACAAAATACCAGAACAGTGAAACAAACTGAACTTAAATCAACTATATTTCCTATGAACAGACAAATGAACAAAATAAGTTTACTTTGATAAATCTTTTACATATCTTTTTCATTATTTGTACTTCTGCAGGTTTATATAATACAAAATCATATGCCAAGAAAAATGTAACACAGAATAAGTACCATTATTTAGGATGTTAACAAATAACTGTATTATTTTTAGTTTAAGCTTAGGATCTGTTCACTGCCCAGACTGTGAAAACTGCCTGCCAGAACCTAAAGTCTGGGTGTAATCACAACTCAAACAACCTTGTTTGGGTTTGTATCATAAGCAGGTGCAAGGATCACTGCAGTTTCCCTCAGATGCCTGTGTACGACAAAGTGAGGACTGAGGCAAAACCCAAACCAAATACGTCAGCTTGGGTTCTTGGCAGAGAAGGAAAAGGGAAAAGAATTATCTGTTTCAAAAATGTGAAGAAAAAAAATCACGATGATGGTTCCTATTGCAGTGCACGTGCCATTAAGCAGCTTTGACTTCAACAAAGGACAGTCACAGTTGAAGCAGCAGAGGCCAAGATATTCTGAGTTTCAGTCAGTAAGAGGACTTTTGTCTTTAAAACTACACAGACCTAGTTTATAACACACAGAGATAACCCTAAAGCTGTCACTATGACATCTTCAAGGTTATTTGTAGGACTCAGCTAAGGTCTTCCATAGCCATAGATGACGTTATGCACTTTATGTGTAAAATCTGTTTTTCATTAGGGGAAAATGATAATGATTTTTTTTTTTTTCAATTATCAGTTGCATGTTAGTTTCATAACAGCTCATGAGTGTGAAAGTGTTAATGTGTCGCAAGGTGTTTTTTTATTATATGGTGGCAAAATAAACTTAAAAAGAACAAAAATCTGTATGGCTAATGTTAAATTGTCATGTCTCCTGTATCAAAGTCTCTCACTACTAATTAAGACAGTACTATGTGAACAGCTGCCCAGGTATATTTCAATATTTTTAATATCATTCCAAAATTTAAAAAATGCCCATTGTTTCCAGTTCCAAACAAATATTCAGAAAATGTCATCACTGAAAATAAAACTAAGAGCACTTAACATTTGTTATTTGTCATATCTGTTAAATATACAGTATCTACATTAAACCAATTGCTTCACACATCTCCAACAACTGCTCGCTCCTACCCACCAGGGTGAAGTGGGTGGAGGAAGTGTTGATATATTATTAATTTGTTGTCGTACATAAATTATCGTACATTAACTCAAATCAATAAAGATTTGAGTGTTGGGGGGGGGTCACAGCTACTGACAGAACTGTAGCACTCAAAGATGTTGCCCAACATCAGGAAAGTCTGCCTTTATTGATGAAATGTTGACACAAGCCAATTGGAAAGTCATTAGTTGTGTTGAATCTATGAAATGGCCTGATATAAATGCATTAAAATAGCATGGTTGCTTTTTTAATTTGAATTAGAAAAAAAGGGGGTTTCCAGCTGGGTTCTTCGCCTCTATGCTGAATTAGAGGCAGACAACAGCAAACACATCTTCTGTCTGGCGTCATTTCACCTTCTCGAAGTTAGAGTGGAAGCCCTAATCGTTAGCTCCATCAACAATATGTACACAGTGCTGATCTTTGTCATTGTATCAAAAACAACACACCGTGTGTGCTGCTCTCTCCTTTTGGGATTGTAGGAAATGAACTGCTGCTACTCTCTCAGCCAGCTCATCTTTTCTTTCATAACCATTTTGTGAAAGCTTCCTTTCCCTGTATTTGTCTGCCCCTCTTTGTCTCCCTCTCTTTGTCTGTGTGCAGCGAAGTGTTTGTTAATTAGCATCGCTGCAAGCACATGAGTAGGCAATATTATACCTTATGTAAAGTGCCTGGTAATATAACTACAGCACACTTTTGAGGGTGCTGCTCACAATTTCTGATGTTAACGAAAACATGAAATGCATTACCCAAAATGTCATCTTAAAAATATAGTTTCTTGTGTGTCCTTTCTAATGGAGGCTGTGAAATGGTTTTAAACTCTACCTGTCTTTAATTTGCCGTACAATGATCAACACCCAGATTGCCCACAGTGTTTCGGTCACATGACAGTGGTAATCCTGTTTGGGTCTGAATTGGCTCCGACGTCCTCACAGTGCAGCTTAGTATAGGAAAAATACAGACTAGGATACTCTGTAAGTGCCAAGGCTTCTTGTAGTGTCAGCCATGCCTCACTATAGCACCATCTGTTATTGCACCATTATGACCTGAGTTTCCTTATCTATCGTCTATTACAATGGAAAGGTTTTTTTTTATAGTCAAATGGAAATGAGACCCAAGAAGAGAGCATTTAAGTGTCATGACAGAGACTTTTGAATAGATGCTGTACAAGTGAATACATTAAAATCCAAACCACAGGACACCAAATTTAAATCTATAGGTAAAATGGCCTTGATTTTTCAGACTCACTCACTTGCTTTTGATGTTCATTCTAGGAATTCAGTTTGAACTGGAGTGTATGAAGAGTGAACAGGGGGGAAAAAGTACAGTATGTATGTGAATATGATAGAGTGAGGAAACTCTAGAAAGCAGAGCTCACAAAGAAGCACTGGATTTTCAGTGTTCAATCACAAAAAAACAACTTACTGTTTATGTTAGCACTGAGCCTATTCCACTGACCACAGGTTTACATATTTTAGTTTAAGAAAAACAAATAAATATGCTTATACTTTTTGATCCCCTCGGAGAAAATTGAAATATTGCTGCAGCATAAGAAACAAACCAGAGAGGTGGGTAAGAACATAATACAAATGGATACAAAAATTACACTGTATAAAAATAGCAATATATCAAATGAAGAAAGGTGTACACTGTTCAGTAAGATACACAAGACCACTGACCAATAGTGCATAATTTTTCCTAAAATATTTTTGCATAATAGATACACTAAACATACAATATATCAAATGAAGAAAGGTGTACAGTGCATAATTCTTCCTAAAATATATTTGCATAATAGATACACTAAACATGTGAAAATGTACATAAATGATAATAAAACAAGCAACTATAATATGATAGTGTACATTTATAATGATCATATCAAGTAATTTTATTATTTCAATTTTGAATTCAGTATTTAAGACAGTGTTTTAGCAGAAAATATCTTATGTAAGGTAAAGCTTTAGAGAGCTGCTCACCAGTCTACCCCATATTTTTCTCTGTATCCTACCATCCATGTCACTGAAAATGCAGAAAGCATGACCACAAAATGTAAACCTACATGAGGCAAATAGCTGCTGCTAACAAGCCACTAGCTTATCGCACTTCGCTTGCATGTTAAAAATAGAACATCCGTCTTGTTTTGAAGCCACCGATGTGCATAATTATGAGTCTTTGTGCTCTTCACATGCATGGGCAGTGATCCCATTACCTCCATGGAAACAATAAAAGGCTTATGAGAAGGCGTCCACGGTAGCCTGGTCTTCTTGGTAAAATGAATGTCTGTTGCTCAAATCCTCTAATAATGGTTTATATTTTTAAGCCACCTTTTCATGCCACTGCTTATTGTCCTTAAAGACTGAGAGAGTGACTCACCTTATTCCCTAAATTGAGACTGATCTGTTGATTTAACGTTCAGCTTTGGGAACCATTTCAGTTCTGGTAAAAATTTAAAGTCTCTGGTGTAAGGCCAGAATTTGAATGGGATAATGAACATCCAATTTAAATGGCAAGATTGTATGTTTCATTATGTCTTATTTTGATGCTATAAATACACTGATGGATGTGAATCAGTGCAATGGATAAACTATTATTTAATGCTTGAATTTTTAACTTAAATGCCAGTGGTCTCATACCTTATTTGTTTGACTTTGATTAAAGTAGAGAGATGCTCATTTTTGCACACTATTACAATGTTTAAACAATGTTCTTACCACTATTTTTTGCACTCTGTGAGGTAATATGCTTCTATAATACAGTTTGTATTTGATCAGATTTAGAAGTAGATATGGATTTTGTAACTGACTGGCTCATATTGCTTCATCCTTCTTAGGGGCAGACATGAAATTAATATTTTCCTTTTCACTCTGACTCTTTGATTGACAGGAGAACCACTGTCGTAGGATAAAGATCCTAGGGGACTGTTACTACTGTGTGTCTGGACTGACCCAACCCAAGACTGACCACGCACACTGCTGTGTCGAGATGGGCCTGGACATGATTGACACCATTACGTGAGTGATCACAACTGTTGAATGTTTGACTTTAGTAGTATTACTTATGTAATTTTCAACTTTAAAATTATGCTTCTGAACAATTGCATTGTATTCCAAATTGACACTGAAGAGGCTGAATGAAACTATAGTCTTTATTTGATTTGAAGCCCAGTGTTTAACTGAGCCCATGATGAAAGATTTCCTTCAAGTACGGGAAGCTGCAGCCTGATTAGCCATGTGTGCTGTGAGTGAATTTTTACACTGCACATTTGAGAGAGCAGAACTACAGTTGGTTGAAAGAAAATGCTTTCATGTGGGAAAAAAAACTGAAAGTACTTGTTTTCCTTGCATATAGTTTTGGAGTGGGAAAAAGGAGAGACTGAGATGCAACAGATGATGAAATCAGATGCCTTCATAACTTCACTGGAAGTCTGTTAATTAGACTTTTTCCTCAGCCCTGATTAAATTTAAAAATATAAACTTTGCATTCTTTTCGGTTATTCAGTATCTTTTGGTGTTTTTGAGCAAAGTTTTTCTGTTCACTTCTTGACAGATTGCTCATGGTTAGTGGTTATTGGTTGATTTGCTGAATGAATGAGGAGAATACTTTTATTATTGTGTTTAAATTTCAGCTCACAAGACATAACATTCTCTTTTCCAGGTTTCTGATTTATTTATTTTTACCGCTCTGGTAGAGGGTGGCTTTGTGACCTTACTCCAGCCTTTCATATGTTTACCCCTGCAGATCAGTGGCAGAGGCCACAGAAGTCAACCTAAACATGCGTGTGGGCTTGCATACAGGTCGGGTGCTGTGTGGAGTGCTGGGTCTCAGGAAATGGCAATATGATGTTTGGTCCAATGATGTGACCCTGGCCAATGTGATGGAGGCTGGAGGACTACCTGGGTCAGTACTGGACATTTTATATTTTAATACCAGCCTCAACAGCTATGGACAACATCAGGGGTTCTTCTTTATGTCAGAATTCTAAATTCTTTATTTGGATGCACACTAGCTTTCACAAATTCATTGCCTGGGGTCCACATCAAATAATAATAATATCAGTCATTTAAAATCACACAGAATCCATGAAGCATTCAAATTATGGGATATAATAGAATTTCTGCCAATCTTATTTTACAGCAAGGTATGGATTTTATTCAGTTATTTATATTAACCTGCTTTGATGCTAATGGTTATTTAATGACTAATTGTAATCTTATAAAAGGTAAATAACTGTACTTACCCCCCATCATAAAATTAAGTCTTTTCCTGTCTACAGAAAATTAAATAGTCATGCCAGCTCTTTGAGGTAAATTCATATTTACACCATGTTAAAAGAAGTAAAGAGTAATTAGTATTTACATATTTTCATGTTTGTAGAATCTCTACCGGAGCAAGATTTCAAACCTTATTTTAACAGTCTGCTGTAACTCCTCTACAGAAGACCTGCTCAGAACAGTTTGTGCCAGATGCACCTACAGTAACTGCTGCAGCTGCACTGGCTACACTACTTGTGTTGTGTGTTATGCCTGTCCACAGGAAAGTCCACATCACCAGATCTACACTGGAATGCTTAAATGGAGACTATGAGGTAGAGCCCGGAAATGGTCATGAAAGGAACGCCTTCCTCCAAAAACATGAAATAGAAACTTTCTTTATAGTGCCATCTCACCGAAGGAAGGTATCTTAATGTTATTCTGTTCACATGGATACAATCATTAAGATGACAGCAATGGTTTTAAATCAGGTGTATTTTAAGATGCGACTTCATATTAGTCCTCAGCTGAACCTTTTAATACCTAGATAATGGTACACACCAGTAAAACTTCTTCAGATTGTATGCTAATCCATGTATATGGTCCTACTGTATGTAGTAGGTCAGTAGGTTAGGTTGAAAAAGCATTCTTATCTTCACAGGTCTTTACCTCTGTGGCATCATTTACAGCTTAACCATAGAGAAATCACCTCATATCTCCACAGTCTGACAAACTTACAGAGATATGTGTGTGTGTCAGTGCATACACAGAAACATGCACATCTCCAACAGGCGTGACACTTGTCTGTGTATCCAACAGGCCTCCTCTTCCTCTTGCTCTCCTTTCCTTCTGCCTCTCCTCTCATCATTATTTCTTATAGCACTGTTTCTTAGGCAGATACCTATGTGAACCTGTCACATCCGAGTTGCATGTACTTTTATTCAATGTGTGGGAGACTACACTAAGCCTCTTAATTTAAGCTAATGGTTAGACTTCATCAAAGACGTGGCTCAGAGAAAGATGTGCTCTGACCCGCTGTGCTGGATAGGCTGTGACTCATTCTGTGTCTTTAATTAAAACCTGCTTAGGGACACACTTGCAACTTAGTGTATCCAACAAAGCGTATATTTCAGACCACAAATGAGAGACAGACACTTCCTCAAAGCCTTTAACATATGATGTTCTGAAGTTTTCTAAAATAGCAGTATGAAGAAGAAACGAGGGCATTAGAGTACGAAAACTGTTAAAATCACCTAAGGAATTAACTGACCATATTTTAACCACTGCCTGCACATCCATAGTATTTAATGCCTCTGTATGAGTTATAGACCCTTACATAATATACATTCCAGTGTGGGGTATCATGACTTAATCCTTGTTCCCATTTCTTATCTGGTGACAGATATTCCCAGGATTGATTCTTTCAGATATAAAGCCCGCCAAAAAGATGAAGTTCAAAACCGTGTGCTACTTACTAGTGCAGCTTATGCACTGCAGGAAGATGTTCAAGGCTGAGATTCCCTTCTCCAATGTCATGAACTGCGAGGACGGTGATAAGGTATGATCTCTCAGTGTCTGTGCTGATGTTTCTCTTTGTTTGTGCTGTGAATTATATAAAGTGAGACTAAAAGATATACAGTCTGAATGTCCAGAGTTTTCTATAATAACAAAAATACAGAGTATCGCAAAAGCTTGTTTGAATTACCTGGATTTCTAAATGTTTCCAAATATGGATTTTCCTCTTTATTTAAAACACAACACCTATTTTATCTTTAGTCAGGGCATTGTATAAGTATGTGAGTTATTGTACAGTACTGTAACAGTGCACAATACAAATTTGTATGAGCTTACGACATCACACCTCAGTTCCACACATCACTGTTGCAACATTTCAGGAGCAACAGTGTGTTTCTCTCCAGTTCAGTGGCTTTCTTAATGTGCGCTCATGGACAAACAGTAGATATCTATCTTTCTGTAATTTTTGCTGTACAGCCAAAAAGTGTTTTTTCCATTTTATGTGTTGTGTAAGAGTTATATAAGATTTTTGTTTATCTTTGTGTTATAAATTAGCTGAATTTGTACAACCACAGTTTAGGTGGAAACACATCCAGGTAATTCAAAAGGCTTCACAAACCTGCTCTGGCAACTGTACATGACTTAGTCAGTAAATAAATATAGTGCTTTCACAGAATGTATGAGGGGTTCATAGTGCACGATCCTACTGTATCAGTTATAATAACCTTGGCATATAACTCCTGCCAACCAGCAGCATACCATTTCCCCCGCGTATAACATACTGTCAGTGACGCTGGCAATCTGGCTAAATGTCAGAAAGCTTATTTGACCTTGTGTACCTGAAATGAAGTCCTGTGGCATGGCAGCTGTACAGTTCTTGCTGTTTTACTCCAGATTTGCAGGTGTGTATACATGTGTATGTGTGTCAGTGTAACTCACAACTTGTCCCCACAAGGTGAATTGTTCATATTAAGTGTGTAGCTGTTATGGTCATGGTCAGGACAAACATCTGGGGAATTAGTTAATGTCAAAACAATGTCCACACAACTACAGTAATACAAATATTTGTGTTTCTGTAGCACACCCAATTTGAATAGAAGCACACCAAGAGGGTGTTACATACATGTCAAGAGTTATTTCGCTGTAATTTTAAACACTTAAGTATCATCTTCCTGCTTTCATAGTGTCATCCTCCGTAGCCATGATGACTTTCCCTCATGCCTCGTGATTTTGTCTCCCCTTGTGTCTACATTACCATTAATAACAACATCCTCACAGCATAGACAGAAGGCACATTAGTATGAAATTGACAAATGGAAAAAGATGGTGACAGGTTAAGTCATATCATTGAATGGTAATTTTACATTTTACATTCAGACCACACACTCTTCAACTGTGTGTAATGACATATTCATTCAAAGCATGACTAGAGAACAATGAGGGACAAAGGATGAATGAATAATATTATTGGTAATAGCATTCATGGCTGTATGATGTTTCCTGTGCTACACTGAGAACAGTAAGGCCCCCATGTTGCTGCCTTGTAAATAGAACAAAATGAGAGTGTGAGGGAGGCATGGAGAAATAAGGGATTAAAATAGAGAGAGAGAGAAAGAAGATTGGAGATGGACAGGAGAAGAAGCAGAAAGAGGAAAGAAAGTAAGGAAGAAAAAATGAAGAAAGGAAGGGAAGAAGGACGTACAAATCACTGAAACAGGGAAGGAAGTATTAGGGAAGGTGGATGAATAGACTGAAGCAAGGAAGGACAGAAAGGAGAAAGAAAAAGAAGAAATCAAGGAAGTCAGCAAGCTGTGCACATTCATGTCATATCATGAGCTCGTGAACATATTGGTCATCTTTGCTCACCCTTTGTCCCACTACTGCAGCAATAAGCTACACAATGCATCCAGTGTCACTTACATATACACATACTGTACACACACAAACATCCAACCTGCTGTGTTAACTCTGGCTTTGCTCCAATGCCCAGTGTTCTGCGAAGGTGCTCACTTTGACAGAGATACTTAGACACAGCGGGTGCATTCAGTAATGAAGTTAAATGTGAAGACAAAGTCCTAATTTGAAAGTATAATCAGCTGCCTGTGTTTGTTGTTGACTCTATTTTACCCTTGTTCCTAATAATATACACCAGTAGTGTGGAGAATACAGGGGACTGCACTGCAGCCTATTTATCACACTAATGTTTTTCAAGTTTTATATTTTTTCTATGATGACTTATAATAATAATAACACATTTTATTTATACACTGCTTTCAAAGACACTATAAAGATAGCAATCAATAAAAATGTAGCTGCACACATACAGACACACAAAGAACAATTAAAAATAGGCTAGTGAAAAGGCATAAATACAATAAAAGAAAAAATATAAAAGACACTCTCTCATATAAAAGCTTTAGTAACAGAGCTAGACATTAGTTAAAAGCAGCTTTAAAAGGTGGATTTTCAGTGCTCTTTTTAAAGCTGTGGAGGGTGGCACAGCATTTAATTTCCACCGAGAGAGCGTTCCACAGGGTGGGGGCAGCGATGAAGAAGGCTCTGTCACCCCAGTTTTTGTGTTTAGTCCTCTGGGGGATAGAAAGAAGATCTGATTCTGCTGAACAAAGATTTCTTTTTTATTCCACCAGCGGAGAGCCATGCGGACAGCTCCGCAGAAACTGAGGAATCGTTCCAATGCTAACCAGGCTAATGTGATCCAGAGCAGCCCCAGAACCCGGGTCAACCGCTACATCGGCCGGCTGATCGAGGCCCGTCAGACCGAGTCCGACACGGCCGACCTCAACTTCCTCACACTCATGTATAAGTGCTCAGAGCGCGAGCAGAGGGTGAGGGACTGTTGCGAACAAACATTGTACATGTACAGTGGAATGTTTTGAGTTAAGTCTCTGAATGAATGCTGTCATGTCATGATATGTTACTCACTCTTATCTGGTCTCTGGCATCACAGTACCACCAGGTGCCTGATGAGTACTTCACCAGTGCTGTGGTCCTCTCTCTGATCCTAGCTGCCTTGTTTGGCCTTGTGTATCTTCTCATCATACCACAGTATGTACATATTGGTGTCATGTCTTCTCTCTGTTGCTTTGTCTCTCTCTTCTCTTTGTCTTGTTCAGTTACTCAGGTTTTGTCTTTCTAACTAAACCTGCCTTCTTCTTCTCTCCTTATTTTTCTCACACAGGGGCACAGTGGTGCTAGTCCTTCTTGTCTTCTCTATTTGCTTCCTTGTAGCTTGTATTATGTACCTGCATATAACTAGAGTACAGGTAAATACAGATGCTTTTTCATCCCCATCTTACTTGAGTAATGTTTTTTCTCTCATCCACTGTTTATTTCCTATACTATTCATAGATCCGTCTTCTCTAATATGACTCTTAACAGATCTGGAAAGTTTGACTTTTAGCCATTTTATGTTTCTCTGATATGATTTTTTTGACCAAAACAGAATATGTCACTGTATTTTATATAGCCTTGTAGTAACAAATTAAAATTCACTGGCTTCAAGATTTTTTTTCTAAACCCCTATGTTTTATTTAAACTCAGTTGTCCAGCCATTTAGGTTCAGCCTTTGTCCAGGTTCTTGTTTGACCATGTGTCTGACAGTTTCTTTAATGTTGTAGCTTTTATAGGTTCAGGTTCTCCCTCTCTTCCTCTGTTCTTTACTGAACTTACCTTCCTCTTGCTACCCCTATGTCTGACTGCATATTGTTTGATTTCAAGCCTTTAACACCATCCTGTCACAGCTATTAACACTTTGTCCCATTGTAATCCATTTTTAAAAATATCATTTAATATTATTCGTGTTCTAAAATGTCCTTGGCTTTGTCTTGTAGTGTTTTCCAGGGTGCCTGACCATTCAGATTCGCACCGCTCTCTGTATTCTCATAGTGTTTTTAATCTACGCAGTGGCCCAGGCCTGTGTGGTAAGTGGAAACAGCTGCAGCAAAAAATGTCACCCAACAAAAATGAGCCGCCTTACTAGCCAACATATAATGTCATTTTGTTTAGAACCGTGATTGTAGCTACCCTTTGGTTTAATAAGGGTAGATCTGGATGCCAGACTATACAGGTGAACTGCTTTACTGTTATGTTTTTCTTTATGATATTATATCAGTCCTCTAGAGAATAATACAGTAAATGAGACAACCAAAAAAGTTAAAAATAAATCATCAAATGAGTAGACACAGGTACATTAGTCATATTAATATTTGTCATTTATAGTAATGAACCATAGTCCATCTCCTAATGTAGTGCTGGACATTAAAGCAGACTCTGTTTATCTGCTTATATGATGTGATGCACAATGTTGTTCAACTGGCAAAAAAGGGAAAAGTGCAGACAGGGCAGACTGTGGAACTAGGCTACTATTCCCTACTTTCATATCTTCCCATTTGTCTCTGACAGGTGGGCTGTATGCCCTGGTTGTGGGGTAGTGCCAACACCAACAGCTCCATCATCATCATTGATGAGGACAGTGGTGCCAACTACACTGTGGCAGAGCTGCCATGTGATGGTGCCCGCTACGCCTTTCTGTCCTGCGTGGTGGGCACTCTCACCCTGGCACTTTTCCTGCGGGTCTCCTGGTTGCCAAAGATGGCATTAATGCTGATTCTGGGGGTGCTGTATATCACTGTGTTGGAGCTTAGTGGCTTTCACAAGACTGCAGGGTAAGGGTCACAGCATAATGTGACGGCAAACACCAGATGCACACAGTCATGGAAAACACCTCAAAACTTAATGTCATGAATTCACAAGAGAACAACACATGCATACTATCAGAACTCAAAGTGAGAGCTCCCTGAACCAGTTATGAATGTTGGTCATTCAAGTATCAGAACTGGGTTTTGCGTTTGTTTGGTGCACAGAAGGAAGAGCTAACCGGGAGTTTAGAAGATCATTTACAGAACATTTGCTGAGATGTGTGTGTGTGGGAGTCTTTGCTTGTCTTCGGCCCACATGCTCTTTCATTTTCCACCCTTTGAAACAGCACATGTGCTCATTAGTTCCAAATCAGAAGCCTGAAAGGACAGTGTGGGCAGGATGATGGGATCATGTTAGCTGTTTCTACACAGTACCAAGGGGACTGGCCAATATTATTGCAGCTCAGGTCATAAATGTGCCCCTGAAAATGATTACGTTGAATTTGTTAGGGTGATTAGGATAAAGATATCTTTTTAGAAAGACATTTTCTTAAGATAAAATGCATCAGTAAATAATACGATATAGAATGGTCCACAATTTTAAGCACAATTCAACGCTTTAATGTTTTGTTTTCATGTTGGCCCTTAAAGCAATATTTGTTTTTATTTTAGTTTTTTAGTAACATTTTTACCTATGCTGTCAACACTGTGAGCAGTCTATTCAACCCTACTTGTGTGTTGCTTTGTTCCACAGTGGGGGGTTCTTCCACATTCGGGGCTATGAGCCCATCCTGTCTCTGTTGCTCTTTGTCAGTGCCCTGGCCCTCCACTCCAGGCAACTAGACCTCAAGCTACGCTTGGACTTCCTCTGGGCTGTGCAGGTCAGGAAAAGTGTCTCTATGCGCTGCAGTGGTTGATGGGCCTAAATCTCATTATCATAAAGTTTTAATAGAAGTGTACTGTAGAACTGCTGGTATTTCAGCTTTGATGTGTGTAAACTAGTTTACTGGGTTTTGTATAGGAGATTTGCATTTATAGGCTGGCTGGGTTTTACTTAGCATCATTTTGCATAATGGAATTGAAGTGTTAAAGCAAAAGCTGAACTTTAAGCTATTTACCCTTTTAACTAGCAGCATTTATGATTTATAAACTGTTCAAAATTTAACTATGACGCCTACCATGCAGTTGTTTTAGCTGCAAGGTTGATAAAGTTTTTTACTGACCTCGTGTGGTGAAAATGTGGTACAGTCTAGTCCTCATGGCTTTAACTGCATGTTGTGTGTATGCTACATTTGCTGTCAGGCGGAAGAGGAAAGGGATGGCATGGAAAAAGTCAAGCTAGACAACAGGAGGATTCTCTTCAACCTTCTGCCTGCACATGTGGCTCAACATTTCCTAATGTCAAACCCCAGAAACATGGTGAGCCTCACTTATAGGCAGGCAGGCAGACAAACACACCAACAGGTAGATAAAAAAGCAGAAAATAAAAAAGGAGCATCAAAAGACATCAGAGGGCATTTTGTATGTTGTTACTGTATTCTTTATGTTTACACTTAGGATCTGTATTATCAGTCCTACGCACAAGTAGGTGTCCTGTTTGCATCCATCCCAAACTTCAATGATTTCTACATCGAGTTGGATGGGAACAACATGGGGGTGGAGTGCCTGAGGCTGCTGAATGAGATCATTGCTGACTTTGATGAGGTACAAATCTGGTTTTGTTTTTCCTGACTCTGAACTTCAGGAACATTTAATTTGGTTAGCACCAATGCTTTGTTATTTGACTGTATGGTTTACAGCTCATGGATAAGGAGTGCTACAAAGACATAGAAAAAATCAAAACCATTGGCAGTACGTACATGGCAGCTGTGGGCCTCGTCCCCACCATTGGTACCAAGGTACCGTCTTATTTTGTGTTTCTGTGTGTTGTTTCTGTTTGTGCATCTAAATGATGTAGTGCAAATTGATATTGTACATCGAACAATGTAACAAACATATTATGAAGGATCATATACTACTTGATTTACTTCCCCTCTTCAGGCCAAAAAATCAGTTTACAATCATCTGAGCACAATAGCAGACTACGCCATTGAGATGTTTGACGTTTTGGATGAAATCAACTATCAGTCATACAATGAGTTCGTCCTGAGAGTGGGTACGTCTAATCTGGTATTAAATGGAATGTGAACGAAATCAAAATGTGACTATGAGAAACCTGTTTGACTTTTTTTTTTTTTTGTTTGTTTAACATTTTGTGTTGCTTCGGGTGTAACTGTTGTAGGCATTAATGTTGGTCCAGTGGTTGCAGGGGTGATTGGGGCACGGCGACCCCAGTATGACATCTGGGGAAACACGGTAAATGTGGCCAGTCGCATGGACAGCACTGGAGTGCCTGGAAAAATACAGGTACCTAGAACACCATAAATTACTATATTTAGGTAATTTTATTTTATGGGAAATCTGGTTTACAGAGAAGATACTGTATGTAGGGCAACGTACACGTGTAAAGATGAAATTCATATACTGTTTAATAAAAACGCAATAGTGTACACAGTGCATGCTACACATTTTAAGTGGACCAACATGATGAAATAGGGCCAACTACAGAGTCGATGCTGAGATAAAGTACAATAAACGTTCTTAAACTGAACATTTATATCATATCATACATGTCTGCAGCTTTTCAGTGGTTCTGATAATTGCTAGATTCACTAAACAAACACATACAATTCACATACAAAATAAAGAGCCAATCCCAGCTGACACTGGGTAAGAGGCGGGGTCCACCCTGGACAGGTTGTTTTATTGTTTTTGTTTTTTGCTTTCAGGAGATATTACATCAAAATGACCTGTACAATCAACAACTGAAATGACCTCTGTCAATTGTTTCAATCTACGCATGTAACTATTTATCTCCCTTTTTAAAAATATTCAGTAATGCGAATATTAAATCAGGTGAGAGTAAACTGAAACAATATATCTCCTCAGGAAACCACAGTTATAGGTAAAGTTTTGAAAAATCCACTTAAATCTCTTTCAGAGCCCGATGAGTGAAAATCAATATGAATTTCATATTTGTGTAATAAGTAAAGATGTAGACATATTTAGCTTGGCTTGGCATTAAAAACTGAAAGTAGGAGGATGCAGCTGGCATGGCTCTATCCAAAATTTTAAAACATACCAACACATCTAATACTTGGAGTGTTTGTGCTATATTGTAATGAATATGAATGTAAAAATGTATATCTCCATCTCTGTAACCCAGGTAACTGAGGAGGTCTATCGTCTGTTAAACACCAACTATGACTTGGTGTGTCGTGGCAAAGTCAGTGTTAAAGGTAAAGGTGAAATGTTGACCTACTTCCTGGAGGGCAAGGTTCAGGGCGTGGGCACTGCAACCGCTTCTTCAGTGGTGCGTTCTGCCAGCCTGGCACGTCGGATCCACTCCTGTGGCAAGACGAGCATCCCGACCAATTTGGGCAGCATCTGTTCCGCCACCAGCCTGACTGCTCATAGCAGCATGGGCAGCAACATTCAGATGAACACCGCCAACAGCAGCAATAGCCAAACAACATGCCTGCCCTCATCCTGTGTGCCAGAGGCGGGTGAGGAAGATCAGGAGGACACAGAGGTGACAAAAGTTGAGATTGAGGCTGTGGCTGCTGCTGCAGATGTAGCGGTGTAGGAAGAAAAGTAAAACTATAAACTTAAATGAAAAAAGGAAATAAAACTCTGGCTGGAGGCCTAGAGAAGACAGAGCTGTCCAGGTATTTCCAATAAATCCACAATGCTCATTCAGGATATGAAAAAAAAATGACACGGTGATATGAATAACCATATTTGCTCTTTGGGATTCTTAACTGCTCACCACTCTTGGAAGAAAAATGTGGACTGAAGAAGAAAGATACTCAGAATCTATAATCTTCTTTTAACATGTTTGTACCAGATGATTAGATGTGGCTTCTATCAAATCCAGGTATAATGTGCATCTTCATTTTATATGTGGTCCATATGTACAATGGATATGTGCATTGATATCCACAAAAAGACTGATCTTGCTATTGCTTTTCCACTGTCTTTCTGATTATGCCAAGGATACATTGTATTATCTACAGTGTAAAAATTTTTTTGTATTATTATTTTTTTGGTGTATGTAAGCATGCACGTGCGTGCTTGTGTGTGTGTATGCATGTGTGCTTAATTTTTTAATTGTAACAAAATGGCACAAAATACTTTTTTATACTCAGATCTCACTGGATGAAACAGGATTTTTCTGGGACATATGTAGAGTTAATAGTGCATGATTTTTAAGAGTTAACAGCCATAGCAACAGTACTCCTGTTGAAAGAAAACCAAAGTATTGAACTTTCCATGGGTCTTTAGTTTTATTGCTTATAAGGCCTCACCATACAAGAAAGAGAAACGTTGCAGTAGGTTGAGCATTTGACTCTTGTATATGGCTTCAAGTGTCTTTTTTGATACATGGAGACTAGTGATTACCCTGATTCATAATTGTTAAATCTATTATCACATGTTAAATCCACGCACAAAGGGAAAAGGTGTGTAGACCACAGGGCCCACTTAGCTGGATGTGTGCTGCTTTGGAAACATTTGTAGTTCCTGCCAAAACTGAACCAATCACAAAGTATTAATTGCACACCCAAGTATGGTGCAGAAATACATAAAGGCATCCACAGGAGTCAAGAAAGGCATTTATCCACACAGAAGAAAGCACATACATTACTTACGTACATACAATAAGCACACAACCTCTACAAATGCATGGCTTAGTCCTTTACTCACAGCCTCTGCTAATGTTCCATGTACATTCTCTCAGTGCAGTGTCTGACTGCTGTCGTCTTTCAGACATACAGCATTCTACATTATTTTTCTGCTTTAATTATGCTACACTTTGCATTTTCCTCAGAAGATATCAGCTTCAGCACATCTCTCAGATAATCAGTAATGTAAGGCACTTCAAATATATTTATCAGCATATAAAATTTTCACTTGATCTGCAAAAGTGTACATACATCATGTTTCAAGTTTTTGCCTTACTCAATAAGCTTACAGTGATTGCAACCTGCCTTTTTAGAGATATTCACTTTGATATGCAGATCATACATGTTGTAAATAGCCAAAAACCTGTAAACTATGTTGTATCTTGTACAGTGTAAAGTTGAGTTATTGAATATTTTATAATAAAGGCAATACTGGTGTATGAAGTATCACGTGGCTACAAAAAACAACAAATATGTAACATTTCTGGCTATTGAGATATAAAAGACAAAAATACATTTACATGCATGTACAGTATTCCTTCATATTTCCACTCTATAAATGTTCCTCTCTCACACTTTAGTTTATGACATTTTTAAATAACAGATTTTACTCTACAAGCAAAATATGGCAGATAATGACAGGGTTATTATGCCGGAGCCTAAGTCACCATGTCCCAAACAGTGAAAAAAGGCCCAACATTATTTTCCCAGCACTGATGCAGTGTTTGACTGGGTGCCACTCGGTGTAACAGTTAAGTCAACAAATGCCTGGCTTGCTCAACATTTTAGTATACTGAATTATTTTTGCTTTGGAATAAAATAACACCAATTCTGGTCAATTAATAGTAATTTGCAGTGAATGTTGATGTATGCTAAAGATGTTATTACTTCACAGAAAGTGCAGCTGTTATTATCACCAACATGGTCATAGGCTCCCCCCCCTCCGAATCCAACCTAAGGGTGACATAAGGCAATGCAGGGAATCCAGGGTAAATGGTGGTTCACAAACAACGCTCCCTCGGTGTCATCGGGGTTGCTAAACTTTGTGTAAAATAGATAGGTGGAGTGTACCTTTAAAAAATGTTACTATCTTAAAAGCTGCTGTTAAATACTCCAACACACTGACTTGAATTTATTGAGGCTTTTGGTTCAGGTGGCAATGCTTCATTTTTCACCCAGTGTGTCATGAGAAACCCACCTGCACCTGTCAGCTACACTTAATTAGATCGTTCAGATCAGGTGTGTATACTTAAGTCATGAAAACCTGAAACTGCAGGATCTCACATATTAGGAAAGCTCAGGCAGCTAAATGGACATTCAGCAGCAAAATGTAGGTTTCATTCCACTTTTTTTCAACTAGATGGTATTTTCATATATAAAATAAGCCACTTTTCAAAAATTCATCAATAAATAATCATAAATATATATCAATTGTGTTCTGTGTTTGAAAATAACATGGATGCAAATACTGGAACAGTGGCCATACCTGGAGGCCATCCAGGAAGAATCAGAGCAGGAAGATGAAACCGATGGAAGCACAACAGGAGAAGGAGAAGAGGATTTTCAAATTCAAGAAGGTGTGGAGACAAAGGGAGTGCAGGTAGAAGAGGAGAGTGATGAGGAAGATGACGGTTCTCTGCTGAAGGTTCTGAGATGTGGGCGACAGCTTCCTTCTCTCAGCCAAAGGAGTTCTTTAAAAATGCAATCTACCTTCAGTGACCAGAAAGAAATGAAGAATTTCACTGTGTCAGATTCCACCAAACTTAGAGCGGATTTAAGTGATGAAGCTACATCGCCTGCGCCACCAAGGCTAGGAAAACAGAAGTGCTCTAGTAGTGGGGCGGTGAGAGTAAAGGTTAGTAATTTTGCGCAACTGATATTAAAATCAAAGATCTGACAACACAAAATTGAGCGGGAGGAAAATGTAATGCTCTGTTGTTTTAATGTGTCCAAGATCAGACTGCAAAAACATAAACCACTTAAACAATCAGTGCAGAAGACAACAAAGAGGACAAAGAAAAACACTGTGAGTGTTACTTTTTAAACAATTTCTAAATTAAAATTCTAATGTCATTTTTTTTCACCTATGTTCTCAAAAATGGTTTTTCCCCAAACAGGAGCACTTTCCTCAGTGGCTGGTGAGCCTGATGGTCAACATCGAAGAGGCAACAACACACCAACTGGTGGTTGAGTAACACTCATCATCACAGGCTTCACAAGGTCAGCGTGAAACACGGCGGCCACATCAAGCAATGACCTCGTTGGTCGATACTGAATGTAGAACAAACTTGCCACGGTTTACGTTACCACATTAAGGGTTATTAGCACTGAGAGGAAAGTCCATCACAATGTGCAAGTCACTGTTATTTTTTAGCTATTTTCAGTGGGGGAGAAAAATACACTTTATTTTTGATGTTAGTTTTGTGTACTATTAAATAAATTGATTAGCTCTGTTTGTTTAATTATAATTTCTGTGTCCTGGTTTAACCCCATGTTGACCTGCCCCATACATCAAGCCTACAGCTGTTAAACTAATATATGCTTCAACCAAAACAGGCCTGAGGTTCCTTTTGGCAGCTTCAGCCTGAACCCATTTACCTTTTTCATAAGTCAGTGTTCATTTGAATGAACTCTGAAAGGCGCCACAGCAGGCACAGTCACAAAGCTAACTATGTACTTAACTTTAAGGGAAAAGGTTCTTGCACTCTGCCTCAGTTTTTGAGGAAAAAAAACCTAAAATGATATACCCAAATTAAAACGGCTGTAGCTCCTGAACCACATGGACTATATCAATAAATCTGGCCTTGCCAGAAAGGAACTCCCCCCAAGGTTATTTTGTAAAAAAAAAACACTCAGGGTGACACAGAAACAGAGCAGCAGGCCTCTAAATTCAGAATGAATGAATAAATAGGCTTGCTTGAAATAAAATTGCATATTACCTGCCTGTGGCTTTATAATTCCGCACAAATGACACAGTGGGGTTGTGAAATGCAGTTTATAGCGATACATCAAGTTTTATTAGGTTATTAGTTTGTACAAAAAAAGCTTATGCTGGGTGTAACCATAACTATGAGTGTAAAATAAATGGACAAATTATATTTGCTTCCCGGATGTAATGAAATGAAGAGAAAATGGTTATGAAATACAGTACTATTGCACCATGGCTTTTTCCAATCAAAAAACTCCACACTCTCAACTCTTGTTATGCCAGTAGTAGTTTTGCTCAGTTCCAAGTATGCACAGGGTTTATTTACTCATTGTTTTAGTGTTTTTCATTGTGATCAAGCTCCACCTCCTCACCACCAACAGCTTCCATGACCCTAACTGACCCTGCGAGCGTCACAGAGACATGCTAATCTTCATCATCTCATCTTCTTAAATATGTTAGAGTTCAGAGGAATTTACACTGTAATATCAGGAGTGTTGTGTTTAAAACAAACAAACAGATCTTACAAAATGAAAGGAGTACACAGCATAAGTGGTGCCGAGGTACTCTACCTGGCATTTGCCATAGATAGTTATGACAAATACTACACAAATGACACAACCAATTACTAGCATCTTTCTTCAGATAAACATGTTGTGATTCTAGCAGCACCTTCCATAATGTTAGGGTTATGCAATGCTCAAGGGGAATTAGTTTGTTTATCCGTCTGCCTAATAAGAGCTTCACCAAAGATACTAAAGGGACAAATAAGGTTTTAGTGTCAAAACAATCTGTCAGCATGGCTTCACAGAATAGGTGTGACAACAACAATCACAGACAGAGCTTTTATAATCAGTCATTTTCTCATAGGGTTGGATTATCTAGCATTCCTTATTATGTGTCTTCAAAAAAGGTATTCATGTGATTGTTTTTAGAAATCCCCATGTAAAGACGAGTCATTTGGTCGTTCAAAAACAGAGTTGTTTTGATGTACACTTCATTGCTTCATGTTCCAGAGTCAATATTGACTACAGACCTCGTGAACCTGGATCTATGTACGTCAAGCAGGGCCACCCACTGCTTACAGCAGCTGTCTCAAAATATTTTATATCTGTGGTCACTCTGTCAATCATTAAGTTTTGTGGAGGCCAGATCTCCATATAAATCTTGCTGGTTCAGAGAAGTCACTTCAGAGGAAAAACTACAGTCATACAGAGCAGTTTTCAAAGACAAGTCCAAAAAAAAGTCAAGATATTTATCTGAAGACAGGAGATGCCTGGATTATATAAGAAGCTGATCTTTGTGCCAGCTCTGACTCTGGCTGTCTTAGCTGTGGTGAGGTCATCCCCATTGGTGGAACCGGAGCCTATCCGCTGTGTCCCCTGTACGCAGGAGAAACGGAAAGACTGTCCCACCGTCCCAGCAAGCTGTAGACAGGTGCTGAGGGAGCCTGGCTGTGGCTGCTGCATGGCCTGCGCTCTAGAGGAAGGAGCATCCTGTGGGGTCCACACAGCCCCTTGTGGTGAGGGTCTCCGATGCACTCCCAGGGCTGGTGAAGCCAGACCTCTCCACGCTCTGACCAGAGGACAAGGGGTCTGCACTCAAGACCTAGGCCAAGGTAATTGAAGTTTTGCAAGGTCTTTAGATGTCTTCATTGTTTATATTTCTTATTTTCAGAAATGCCAAAGCTAATTATTTATTATCAGAAACAGAGTGCACATATTTGCAAACATTCATTTTGCTTGTACAGAGGATACTGATGGAGTCCTTGACCATGGCTCCCTGCACTACCTGTTGGGTTTCAACCTTCCCCTTGAACACCAAGACACTGCTGAGGGCCAAGAGACCATCAAGGCCAAGATCAATATTATTCGTAACAAAGTGGTACAGCAGGTGAGGAAAAACATTCTGAAGATGATTCAAAGGAATATACTGTCCTTCCACATGAGGGAGCACTTGGGTTTGAGGAACTGGGATTGGATGGAAAAGGTTTTGTTTTCTCACTTTTTTTGGTTTTGTTTGCTTGGTTTTTGTTTTTTTTTCAGGGTCCCTGTCACATTGAACTGCATGCAGCACTGGACATGATAGCCAGCTCTCAGCAAAATCTAGGAGAGATGTTTACAAGTTTCTACCTCCCCAACTGTGACAAACATGGCTTCTACAAGGCCAAGCAGGTGCGAATTAAAGGATTTGACAAAATAAAATTGACTCCACCTGTCAAAAGAGATCCATCTTTACTGTAGCTAGTGGGTGATTTATTTATATGGTTCCTATCTCTGTTTCTCTTTCAGTGTGAGTCATCTCTGGTTGGACCGCCTGCTCGCTGCTGGTGTGTCTCTTACTGGAATGGGAAGAAGATCCCAGGATCGAGTGACCTGCTCGGTGACTCTGACTGTCATCAAGAAGTCACTCACTGAGGAATGGACGTTAAAGGCTTTTATCAAAACACTTACATACACACACAGATGCATACACAAACACCTACAGTCACAACCATGCATGTTTTCTAACTTAATATCAGGTAAATCTACATGCAATCCCCAGATGATTTTATTTTATTTTGTTTTTAAACATTCAGACAAAATCTTATTTCAAACGAGGAATTCACATTTTATTTACATGATGTACGTATCAAGACTTATTTATTCACTATCTGTATATTCTTACTAGCATTAACTATTTGTCATTTTTAGATTTTTTTTATAAGCCTATTTTTTCCAATTGTAAATAAGGACTGTAAGACTGTATACATTTGTGTTTCTGACTAAATAACTCCACTGCTCAAAACCACAGGTCTGCAGCTGTGCCAAACCCATTTCAGAGTCTTCAGCATCAGTTTTTAAAAAATTCATTCAAAACTGGAGCTGTGCACGGTACAAAACAACACAGCTGCTCATTCATTCATCATGTTGACATTGTCTGAATGTATCTCCATTGGTGTTTCCTTAATGGGTATTGGTGGAAATACTTCAAGTGCCACAAGTATGTGAACAGTGGCCAAGCACAAACATATCAGGGCATATCCAAGCCGCCGTGAGGTTTAGGACAGGTTGTTCTGCATTTGACTACCTCTACAGGTCCACAGGTTTAGCAGAGGGTTGCTGAGGGCTCTTCTCAGCTACATCTTTCTCACCTTCTATTTGTCTAGAGGGTTGTTGTGATTTTAGCATCTATTTTAATATTTATTATGATTCACTTTTTTTATCTTAAGTGTAGTGGACTGAATTGTGTATATTTTTTTCCAGGAACGTTGCTATTCCAATATTGGTTTTGTTGAAACCATGTATATTATCTTCTGTGAGTGTGCATCCAATTAAAATGTTATTTCATCATGATGGGGTTGTGTTTTACTGTTTTTCAAAAACAAACAAAAACAATAGTTTCATTCACACTCCAAAAATGAAACAAATGCAATGCCTGGATCATTTTATACTGCCTTTATTAAGTAAAAAATATACCTCTGAGGATTGCATTGTACATGCAAACAGCATTTTTGCAAGGCAAGTCATTAAAATTGAACACTGGCTAGACAGAAGCCAGAGATAATGGTGTGGCCCAAAAATTCAGCTTATGCAAACAGAAGTGGCAAAGGAACATGAACAACCACAATACAGATAAAATAAAATGGCCCTCTTTATTTCTGTGGCATAAAAAACATTATATGCACTGTCCTGTATGAACTGCACAGCTGTACCTAACTTCCTAAGGAGCAGGAAGCAATCTGGGAAAAACAAAACAAAACAACAACAACAACAACAACAAAAAAAACAGAATTCATAGTAAAGCACTGCATGCTTACTCTGAGCCATAGTCAAAAATTACATTTATGGGTGTCATGACATACATCTATGTAACAAATCATAGGTATACAATTTATGATTACACATCACAAGCATATATACATGTGCAATGCCACTTATTTGTGCGTAAATGAAGAGAACTCTGACAGGTACAAATGTCTCTGGGTTTAAGAATCAGAACAGGGCCTCAGAGATAAATTCTTTCAATGTATTCTTTTCTTACTAGCTGTCCAGACTGCATCAGAGACAAACACATATAAAGAATCCATCTGCTGCAGGAAACTACAGACTGTATCTGTAACATGGATGCTTTTTCTTCCTGGTAGTCCTCCTCTGTTCCCCTTGCCCTGCCTCAGAAAAAGGTCCCACAGGCAACCGATAGAAATAGCAAACATCCATATATCGGCTGAGCCATCTCTTGACCTCTTTCCCAATATCCTCAGTGTCTCCATTTGTTTACAGTTCTTCTTGCTCCCACTCCTACCCACCCTCACTCCCTCCTTTCTGCTCTGCTCCTATTGGCTCTTGGAGTTATAGAGCTGTGTGTCTTTTCGCTCCTTACCATCAAAGGCTGGCAAAGGCTGCCCATATTTGTCCACACACCAACAGAAACCTCGCTTTCTGCCTCTGGATGGACGGCACTGAAAGTGAATGAAGAGACAGGGTAGAAGGAGGGAAGAGAAATGTGGGTGGGAGCAGCTAAATGTGCAAATCCAGTTGAATGTGCAGCATTATAGGTAACAAGCCACTTTACTCAATGAAGTAGAACAGCAGGTAAAAGGCATTAATGGTCAGATTGCAGTGAGTCAACATAGCCTTGGCTATCTAACACATGGTATTTTGAGCTTCTTTTATGGTCTACCCCCTGTTATACACACATATAGAAACATTTAAGGTAAACAGAAACCTGGTATAATATTTGCTTAGTCCCGTTTGTGAACAACTGAGAACCAAGATCTATTTTCAGAAGCTGGTGGCCAGTACGAATCATCTGTTGCTGATTATACCCCACAGCTCCAAATTATGGGTAGCCTACTACAAATGACTTACAGAGTCTGTGGAGCTACCCAAGGGCTGTTATTTTACTGCCAATTTTACTAAGGGTCAACCTCCACTTTAGTAAAATGTGCAGCCATTAATTTCAAGTCCTTAAGCAACTATGCTGCTGCTCCACACAGAAGTCATAGCTGATCAGGAAAGAAGCCATCTTTATTTATTTCAATATTTCAGCAAAGTTTGACTGAGAGTCTGATCTGAGCTAAGGTAGGACCCTCTTACTCTCTAACTGCTGTTGCATAGAAAAGCATAGAAGGAGAAAATCGTTATATGCATTAAATTAAACAATGCAGATCTCATTTCCACTGTATTTTTTGAGGATATTAATGCAGGAAATTTATCAGAGTAACCAAAAATTTAAACACAATTTGCAAAAAAAGTATCTATTTCTAGCATGAAATCTGTTCCAGGTGTTTTTTTTCTCCACGACATTTACTTTTATTAAGCGCTGTAAAAAGAAATGATTTGTCCTTACAGTGATGCAAAGTCCAAATTAAACTGACCAACATAAAATCTCTGCCACTCCTTCAGCGCCTGAGGGTCAACACAGCGCCACTAGGTCTATTCTACATGACAATGAGCATGGGGTTGTGAGGCCGGTTATGAGATGATTGCAGGTCAAAGAGACTACTTCCATTAAGCAGGAGAGACTGCTATGTAATAAGAAAAGCTGGCTTGGTGATGCAGTGGCGCGGGAGCCCTAAGTGCCTCCATATGAATGCGTCAGAACCACTCATTTATTACAACCCGATCGTGGGTGAACCATGTGAGTGAGGAGATGGCTGCAGCTCTATTTCTGTGCATGCCTCTCAAAAGTCCAGCAATTATGGGGCGAGCGCATCGGGTGCCGTTGGCCACCTTGACGTCTGTCTCCCTGGGAGGGTTCCCGTTATGCAGCCATCGTCCTAGCCATCAACCCCAATGGGGTTTGGCCCCTGTGATTCCTGTCTCCAGAGCCAGTGGCTAGGGTCTACCTCACTGGTGTGGTGGTGCAATGATGAGGCTCTAATAACTACCAATGAATACAGGAGGACAGCTACAAATCTGTAATTGGCTGCAGGAGACCTAAAGTTTGAGTCACTAGACTTATTAACATGGCCAGTAAAAAAAAAAAGAGAGAGACAAGTAGGTTTCCTTTTAACAGCCATTCAAAGATGTAAGCAAGTTCTTATTTCTATTTTATTTCTATTTAATGTCAGCCTCTCTTGAAATTGATGCATAGTTATGTAACTACCATATAGTCGATGTCAAACGATGGTCGTTGGCATGTGCATTTTTACCTGCTTTTTCTTATAGAAGCCCTTCTTGTCACAGTTTGGTATGCGAAAGCCTCTGGGGTTGAGAATGTGTGTAATCTTCAGGCTGCTGAGAATGCTCTCGATCTCTCTCCGACAGGGACCCTAAAGATGAAGAAACACACAAGAGGTTTCTGTACTTCCTCCAGTAGTTGAATCTTCATCTCAGACCTGAAAGCACTTCAGCAAATCTGAATGCAGATGATGCCATTAGCGCATGGTATTTTCTTAAGCCGCATATATTTAATGGTTTTGTAAATAAAGACATTAACAAAGCTGGCTCTCGATGCATCATATCACACAGTGCCCTGCTGTAACACTTAGACAATGATGGCTGCAATACGAAAGAGGGGACAGATGAGAAATTAATTCTTCTGACGGACTTATAGGGGCTTAACAGTTTGCCAAAGCTGCTTACAAGTCTTACTCTTTACACAAAGGATGGGGGGAAAAGTGAATTCAGAGAGCTCAAAGAGGGGCCAAAAGGCTTGTCCTCAAATCCAAGTACTCCACTCACTAATCAAAACAGCCAGTCAAAGCCCATTACTAGTGTGTGCTCACTTCTCTGTCCAAAGAGAAGATCAAAATAGCAGCAGGGCTTCCCAACAGGCACTCACATAGGCCAATCCATCATTTGCTGGCTCTCAGTACACCCGGCACGCGGACGCCTTGTGGCCAAGCAACTGCCTGACCTAGGTCAGACACAGGGACACCATACCCGCTCACTGCCATGCCATTCTACTGCTCATAATGCCTGCCAACCATCAGTACCGCTACCCAAAACATTCTTCACCCGCAGGGGGGAGAAAAATACCAAAACACAGAGGAAGCGGAGAAAAACATTCCTCCAGTGTGCTCTGAGGACAGAAAAATATTGGCTGTGGTACGTACATACTCAGGCTCCTGTTTGGTCTCTAGAGAGAAGTTTTGTTGGTCTGTGATGAGTGGTCCCGGGAGATGCTCCATTTTAAAGCTCTGGGTTTTCTTCTGCTCCTCACGCCTCAGGACTTCTGACTTGGTAGAGGGGAAAAAGGGGTGAAGCGGAAGTTTCAGGGGTTCCGTGGGTCTGTGAAAGCTGTATAAGGGCTGAAGATCTGAGCCAGTGGAATTGCGCTCCTCGCCCTGAGTGTCACTATTCTCTGCTGAAGTTTGAGAAGAACATGTGTTTATTTACACAAAAACTACACAAGAATATATAATTTCTATTTAAGGGAATACTTTTTATGTTGGTTAGGACACCTGGAAATCAGTTTGAGACTCAAAAATAATGCAAATTTTCAGAAGCATTTCATGAGATGTGTCAGTGAAGTGAATATGCCAGATGCCATATTGCAAATATGCTTCAGTGTTCAACTCCTGTAACCTTTTTCCTTTAGGAACAAGCTAAATAATTACACTATCTCAGGGTACAGTAGGTTCAGAATGATCCTAACCTGAAAATCAGCATTTAATCTTTGATAATGGATTCAGGGAGGTTCCGGTCTTCTGACTGAGTTACAAAAAGCACCTTTCTGGTTTTGTGCTGCACCTCTTTTACAGAAAGTCTAATCTGCCTCAACCTGCCTCAGCCTCCACATGAAGCAACTTTAATGAGTGAAATCAATTAGTGATTATGGTGCCCATCTGGATTTCCTTTGTGTATCATGGAAAAGGTGTTACTAAAATCCATTTTCCCTATTTGAAACACGATCTAACCAACGTCACCTTTTCTTGGGATTATAAATTGACAGATTCAATGGGGACAGAATAGATATAAAGGTATGCAGCATACAGTTACTGCACATCACCATGCCTATCCAAAGACTATAGATCTTCCTATCTCGCAGCTCCAGTTATGGGTTTTGAAGTGCGCTCAGGACGCATCCAAGATGCGCACGCACGAATTACCTGGCAGCTCATTGACTGGAGGAGTTGTTCTGACGGTTAGTCTTTTGCTAGTAGCGTTTCCACAAATCCCTCGCCCCTCCAGCAAAGCCTGCAGAGGTTTCGTCTCACCGGGCTGATGCCGACAAGTCAGTCCGAAGCCACATCTTCCGGTGTACACGCCGCAAGGCTGGCCGATGCTCAGGGCGCAAGTCATGCAGCAGCCGCAGCCCGGTTCCTGGACTCTCTCGGCGCAGACCTTGGGTAAAGGTTTGCACAAAAGTTGCGCTCCAGCATCACATGGCTCGCATCTGATAATCGGTCCGACCGCACCTGACCTCCGGCTAAACGAGGCCAGGACAAAAGTCATGCAAAGTGTGCGAAAACAGGAATCCATTGTGGCGTCTGATGGCATATGGAGTCAAAGACGAAGCTCACGGTTACACCGTAGTGGCTTTCCTTTGGGAAGCTTCTCTCTCATTCACATAATGCCACTGGCCAAAACGTCTCAATATATAGACCCTAGCGACTGTAGTCACACCCCCGAATAGCTTGTGGTCGACTGATGAATTGCCTCGACTCCCTTATTCCTTTAAAATCATCACAGCACTATGCTGGGGTTTTGCAGACCAGTAGAATAGTATAAACTATTTAGGCTACGATTTACCTTAAATGCAAGAAATAAAAAAAAAGCTGGCTTTTCTTTGTACATCATTTGATGGATTTAGTTGAACTATTCTATAGGCCTCATAGGCGATTGTTGGGCTATCAGACATAAATTTAAGGGCTAAAACAATACTATCCAAGAGAAATATCCCCACGGATGCTTTAATCTGCATCTGGTCTTGGTATGAAGAGTCGACTGGAGCGTGTGCTGTGCGCGTTTTCAGCCATAGGGGGCGCCAGGAGAGAGAGACAGAGCAGGAGCAGGAGAGCAGGAGAGAGAGGGAGAGAGAGAGGGAGTCTCAAAGTGACAACTGCAGGGAACCTATGAAGCTTAAATTGCCTTATTTTCTGTACAGTATGTCTGCGTTTGTTTTTCCTTGGTTCCGTGGGTGTGTTTACTTTTGTTGCACAAAGGTGTGTTTATGTACAATATACAACTACTGTATAGGCCTATAATACAAGGGGTGGAATGTAACCGAGAAGGAAATATGTATTTTGCTTAATGTTGTCAAACCATATGCCTACTTTACTCTCCACTTTATACTTCTGTTCCACTATGTGAGGGCAGTGATTGCTTTGCAGAATAGTATTTTACCTAGAAAACAATTCATTATCTTAAACATGGAGCGTTTTAAAATAGATTAAACAACCCAGCAGCGTGTAATTCTTTTCATTTGCTCCACCATGGCTATCTAGAATATCCTGTTTACATATGCTTTTATCAGATCTGCTGCTATTATTCTAGATGATCAGTTGCATAACATGGAGAACATCTACCAGGTGAACATTAGTGACCCGCCCATATCATATTCAATGTTTTTGTATTATACAGAGAATGAACCTCATTTACCTGTTCCTCACACATACTATAAAGCCGTGGTCTCTGAACTTGTTGTTGGGATGTGTGACATAGTTGGGCTTATTCTGGTCATTTGCCAGTGCTACAAAGCAGGCCATAAAATAAGTACACATACTGTACATGTGAGAAAATTCCTAAGTAATTATATCTATAGCATTTTGGGTGCACGATTAATTGGTTACAGATGAGAGAGGGAATACATCAGCGCAAAATATCCAGAATACCTCAAAAGAATAACAGCAGGAGAGGCGAGGTGTACAGTTTCTCTTTGCTTTTGAAATTTCTTGAAGGCCAATGTCAAATCAGTTGCCAACAAGCTCGGTGTCCTGCCTCCTGTTAACAGACAGGTCTACAGCAGAGCAGTGCTCAGTGGAATGCCAAACATTTGTTTCATATGCTAGAAAAAAAGGCTCTTGATTTTCCTCCCTCTCCTCTGCTCAGTGAGCCCTTTTTTGGTGGTGGTGGTGGTGGGGGTCTCAGCCACCTGTGCATAATCAGCATAGCAGAGGAGAGTGTCAGGCACAGGGAGTCGTACTGAAGGAATGACCAGTCATCCTGCAGAGCAGCCACTCAGTAATGAGGGAGTGTGAAGAATTTGCTTTTGCACACACAGGATATTACTGTACACGTGTTTAACATAACATGCTCTCATAGGTGGCAATGGCCAAAAGAAATAACTTGTCACGTCCTACTCTGGGACAATTCTCCACTGTTTTAAGATGATTTGAACAAACACGATACATTCTTTGATATTAGATTTATTTTAGAGTATTTAGCAATATAATACAGCAAAGGTCAGTTCAATCAAACTTTGGAAGAAAACAAAATCCTCACTTCCACTGGAACATACTGTATAACTGCACAGATAGTTTGGGCGTTTAACTATAAAAAGCTCTTTACACTGTAGAAAAGATCATTTTAAAAAGCAACAGCAACATGTCATTGTGTGGATGCAGAGTAAGCAGCATCCACATCCTGCCGTACCTCCTGGTACCTCCTGGTACCTCCTGGTACCTCCTGGTACGGCAGGTCGGATTTCAATTCTCTGTCAAGGCATGATAGATCGTGTAAGTGTGATTTAGATCCCTTTGCAATCTCATTAACCAAAAGCAGAAACCAATAAAAGTTCTAAATGTGTGTCTATCCAGTAGGTGGATAGCTTCCACTGTTTTAGGAATGCTCTCAAGCTCTCACCTTCTTCAGATAATGAAGTTCTATTCCCAACTTTAGTTTGGGCAATTCTTCAGCAATCAGCATCCACACACTTTTTATTCAGGAAATGCATTTGTCTAGTTTACATATGATATTTATACTTCAAAGTGAAATGATGGAAATGAATAGTTTACTAGGGTGAAAACAATATATTGATCTTATAAATGATAAATCTGTTAGCATTCTTTTCATAAGCATTCCAATACATTAGTTAACCTTCATTTCATTAAAACTGGAATGTATTATGATAATATGAAACAATGTGACTTCTGGCAGCTTCCCCACGTCTGGCTCTGGTGGTGTGATTTTGTCTGGGTTCAGTGGATGGTGTTACTGTAGTGACAGGGAAAAGCCCAGGAATCTGCAACAAGAGCCAAAGCTCACAAATTGAAAAGCACATAGTTTAATCAGCTGGAGGTCTGCAGAACATGTTTGGGTTAACCTAGGAGAAGTGTGGGTGTCTATGTGTGTAGCTACACACTGTACTGAGGTGTGCTGGAGTAAAAGAGGTGGGGTGGGAATGTTCAGGAATGAGACTACCACAGATCACATGACAAGTCTGGTATGATCACTGTTATTCTTTTTTCCCCCACAGTCTTATGATTGTCTCTTGTATAAGTGCCCCTGTCTGAGAGCTTTTGAAGCAGACTGTCATCCCAGATGAACTGGACACAAAGGTCTCCATTATGATTAATATAATCATTTCGCCCCTTTTATTTGGATCTGACTGGCATCCATTTGTCAATTATCTGAAAACGAGCCAAAAATGCTGAGGTCACCTTTCATCTGTTTCCATGGTTGATTCATTATTATTTTGGAGTGGTCTGTCCACAGAGCTGTCATGGTCTGCATTTCTGGAGGCTTAGTTTCCAAGGCAGTCCGCGGCTGTAATTGGGCCTGAGCAAAGTGGAAGGTGGAGAGAGAGAGAGAAGCTCTCAGCGCTCAGCCTGAGGAGTGGGCTCAGTCAAGCTGTACCCTGTGGGCTCCAAATCCCCTCAGACAGACACACTTCCTTCCTCATTTTCTCTTTGAATACCTTTGGTCCACAACAGTGGTGTCAAATCATTTAAATAAAAATGCAACTGCCAACACTCATTGACACACCATTACTCATCAAGTCAAAATTACAGTTGGCAGGAAAGGAAATATTACTTGCAGATGCAGGCTTTACATTTCTCCATTTGTTTTAATGTTTTAGTGGTGATGGTCTGGGGTTTCAAAAATGTGTTTCTTGTGCTGAAATGGAGAGACAAGGCAGTCTGTATAAATCTAGAGCTGTCTCTGACTGGTTCACTCTACTCTAGATACTTAATCTAGTTTACATTCTAGAATATGCAAGTCACATTAGCTTTATATTTTTTCCAGTTATTTTAGAATGGGTGTGAACCATGGTCTACCCCAGTTTTTATTCTTGCCTGACCTGAAGGGCAGAGGCCACTTCTCTTCTAATTCCTATTATCTATTACGTGGCCCGACGTGGAAGCCCAGTTTATCTCACAGCGTATTTTAAGGTTTCAGCTTTAGCTGAAAACCAAACAGGGGCCTCAGAGTGTGGTCCCAGAATGCACTCTCTATTTTTGCTCCTAAACCTTTGTTTTGCCTCAGAGTGAAAAAGATGAGCCCTGTCCCTTTAATTTAGTGTCTGTCAGCCTGATGAGTAGGACCTCTCACCTCCACATTATCTATGAAATGAGACTTGGTTGGCTTTAATCTGCTAACAAATACTGGTGTGAATTTGTGAAATGTATTGAAAAACTGGTCATTGTTGAAACAGGCTACTGTACATTTTTTTTCCATGTTTACACATACTGTTATTATTTGTGTGAATTCCTGAGAAGTTCCTTTGTACTCTAATAATGTCGCCTGGTTTCTCTGGACTTGCCCTGGCTTCTTTTATTTTGAGGCCACTCCACACTCATTAACAGAAGAGGATGTGCTCTGGGCTCTCTGCACTCACCATAACTGGGCCTTTGCTTACTTCCTGCCTTGCCCAGGAATTCTTCCCTTTCACCACCCACAGAAGGACACCAGTGAAGGGGTAGGTGTGGGGTTCTACCCCATTACAGTTTCCCTCCCTCTTGGTCTAGACTCTGAAATGTTATTCCCTCTGAGCACCTTTAGAACAACCTGCCCAGACAAGTATAGAAGTAGAATTTTCTTTTCCTGTACTTCACAAATGAGACAATGGATGTGTGTGTTGAATATGTGCATGTGTACTGAGAAAGAAAGACACAGATGTGTGTGTTCTTGAAAAAATGTAGTGATGGTCCACTTTGGTATTTACTATTCCACATTTATGCTACAGCTAAGGAAGTGAATGTAACAGGGGAAACAAGCCAGGTCACAAAGCCTCTCCATTCATGTACAGGCTCAAAGGCTTTGTAATGTTAGTGTCCTCTGCTGGTTGAAAATTTAACTGAACCTATTCCATTCTTTACAGTTACAGTATGTTTCCACCAGGGTTTCATCATTACTTTCCCCTGGGCAGCAGTGTCACATTCCACCTATCCTTTTCACATCTTTGTGAGATTATAGCTTTCAGCTGGTTGCCTGGCAGTGGTTTTAAATATGTCAATCTTTTTAACAGATCACTGAGATTACATAAATGTTTGTTTTTGTTTATTGATGGTAAATGGTATGATACGTATAAACAGAGGTACAGTATTGGATGAGACAAGTATGAGGTAATGATAAGTCAGAAAAATCATAACAAATGTGTATATATAATAAATGAAAGAATATCACAGAGGTTTTTTTGTGGTGACAGGTCTCTCTATCGGATTTCCTACACACACAAAAAAGTTGAAAAGAATTTTTTTTTTTGTCATTATCTCATATACAATATCAACAAGCACTCAACTGGGGTAATAATAAACGTTATCTTTCTCCCAGAACAAGTATATTATATATATCATTGACAGAGTATGTCAAATACTGAATTTATTTGTGCACTACTAACACCGAGCACTTTCTTTCGTCCCAGTTTTCCTCTCAGAACATGGACAACGTGGATGCAGTGACAATATTTGTTGTGTCACTATAGCAGCCTATGTTTTTTTTAATCAAATTTAATCTACAAAATAATGAATAGTAATTTACTTTGACAATGAAACACTGCAGTGCTGTTAGTGGGCATGCACCCTGACAAAGAAGACAAAACAAAGTCAAATTTGGCAGCTGTAAAGGGAATGCGACCATTTCTTTACAAAAGTACCAATATGTTCCTAATCAACTCATGTCAAGTCAATATATATTAGTGTTTAAAATATTCTTCTTTTGTTTGTGTCATTTCACACACATGCACACACACTTTCATTAAAATGTTGCTGATGGTTTTTTAAGTGGTCATATTCATACATCTTAAGAAGAAATCAGTTTCAGAGAAGTCACATATATGCCACACAGGTACGAAGACCATGGTTAAAAATAATAAAAATGTACATTGCATAGATAAAATAAGATAATCCTGTATCTGATGTAGTCAGTCTCAGAGTCCAAACGATATCCTCTGCTCCTCTTATGCACATTTTAAACTCCACAAGTCTATAGTACCTCTGGACAGATGCAGCATAGAGGTGCTTCTACACTGGTTACAACTTTATAGAATGTTAATAGCTTGAATGAAGCTTGTTTTGATTAAATATTTGTGGAAAAACATTGTATGCAACAAGGTAGGGTTTTTGACTTATCCTTAAAATGCATGAATGCATGAATAAGAAAAGCAGCCTTGTGATATGTACTTGAACTATTTTTAGAATGAATATATACAGTATAAATGTATGAACTGTTCTGAAACAGTAGAAAAAAATACACATTTCTTATGATTTTGATATTTTCTTAATTTGGCTAATTTACAGTTCATTTTACAGGAAAGAAAAATAATAAAATACAAGGGGATTTATATTTTTTAAGCAAAAGATGCAATTAAAATGTCCTGGTGCTAGTAAGGGATGATGAGATATCCAGTTAATATCCAGGGTTAATGTCCAGGTCATCACCATCTTCACTCCTTACATTTTGTCCTTTATTCAGCCTTTCAGTCTATATGTCTTGTTTCTGCTCTTAGTAAAAGACTGTTTAGGTGAGCAGCTCTGTTCTACTTACTCTTCTGCGAGCCAATCATCACCTTGGAAACAAAGTTGACAATGGCACTGGCTGGTTGCTCAGGGTCATGCTCCGCAAATAGGTGACATATATTGTCCATGGAAGTGCCGGTTTTCCTGGCAACAAAGCCGAAGATCCTGCAGAGGTGGAGCAAAGAAGTTAATAGCAGCGCTCTTATCTGCATGGCTTTTAAAATAACTGCTGTTCTGGTTGTAGCTGTAAAAAAAATAAAATAACAAACTTACTTTGCTGAAAGGCCACCATCTTTTTTCCACCTATGTAGAGTGAATAAAAGGATAGTACTCATCAAATACACAGACCCTGCACTTGCACATTTAAAATATAAAATTTTACTGGGTAAATTTGTTGGTATTCTGTTGCTTATGTAATTTCCTGCTCGAGTTGTAACCACACATTCTTGGAGTAATAACAGGTTTGCCTAAAATAAGCCATGATCAACACTCTAAAAAGCCTTCAATGACATGTGTTACAACTTTAAATTAGCAGTACTCACTTTCTATCTTGAGGGTCCAAAGCACAAAATATAACTGTACTGACATTGTAATGCCTCCTGAAGAAGAGCCTAAAAGGAAACCAGGGGATGGTAACTGTTAGAAAAAGGTCTCACCATGGACACATATGTATAGTGTGAATGTTCCTGTGTGATACTCACTTTCTCTGGTTATCAGTGAGGGTGATTCCCTGGGAAGAAACTTTGAAATGGACTACAGTGGAGGTTGGCGGAGGGTTGGCACTCAGAGTCATACTGGTGGCTTTCTGAATGGCCTGAATGCCGGTAAGGGACTCCATCTCCACAGAGCCCAGGTACCACACATTACAGGCTGCAGGGACACACATTCTCATTAGGAGTACATCACAACTACTAAGTGCAAGTATTTGTAAGGCAAGTGTGTTCTGTGACATAGTAACAAAAAGCGAGACCATAATAACAGGACAATAAAAAAATGGCTGTGCGGATGCAATCATTTCCAGAACTATCACACAATTGCTCACAAGTATTTAAGTACAGTGCCACTGTTGCTTTGTCATATTTATTCATAGAAAGTGATGTCAGGCACTTGATTACCTGCACCCTGTCTTAGCAGCTCGGCAGCAGAATTGGTGATTGATTGTGAGGTGTTCTCCACAACATCTTCAAGAGGATCTATATAAATCCAAAATATCAGTGACACTGTCTAGTGAACACAACAACAGCTACATAAATAAATAAAACCACAAAACAGAAATATTCTTTTTTCTTTACTGATCATAGCATTTTACAAAAAAAAAATATCAGTGGGTGACTGTATATGTGTGTGTGTGTGTGTGTGTGTGAATGTTTACCTTTGTCAGGTATAATAAGTTTACAGGGCAAGGCCAAGGGAGTGATTGAATGTTGGCAGACCAACGCGGTTAAGCTTCCTGTAAAACAATAACATATGAAATTAAAAGTACGGTCAGATTTGATGCTTTATTACCATATCAATGTTTTTATTACATCTTTTCCTACTATTATTAAAAAGATGGCAACAAATAAAATCATTAAATTGACTATTTCATCAAAGAAAGTACAATCAGTGGAATGACAAACTTTTATTTAATTGACTATCCATGTAATGCCAAGTGTTTTCATCTGTCACTGTCCCCTTCAGCGTTACATAGTTACCAAACACTAGCCACTGGTACAAAATGCACCAAGTCCAGTAGAGGGCAGTGTTGTGCATGAATGCTTTAGAGCAGTGTAGCCAAACAGCCAGGAGCTGTCACTGTTGTAAACAGGCGCTCACCAAAATAGGGCTCATTGGGGCAACCCTTCAAACGAACTCCCTTCTGTGTACACTCAATCAGAAAGTGGCGCACTAATTCATTGGACAGATCACCTCCTGTTAGAAAAAAGGGCAGATTAGAGATGCAGATAGACACACAATAATTAATTCCTCACAACAGTCCGTGGTCTGTTTTGGCTAAACTGTCCTCTATTTAGACACCCTAGATTTACCCTGGCTTAAATAATAGCTACAAGCATTTATCTCAGTACATCATGTAATTTCCCAGCCTTGAAGCATTACACACACTGTATTAAACTGTTACATTTTGTCTCTCCAGAGACTAATGGGATTATGATTCAACAGACGCGCCTCTGACGGGGTCAGGAGGAGTGTGGAATGTCTCGACAAAGACACAAAGGTTTGGAGAAAGGCCTGCTTCTTAAGGTGGGTTGGGTTTCGCACTTATAAGAAGCCACGTGATGTCACCACAGGTGCCCTTGGATTACTGAGGGGTGAAAGCAAACAAAAGGAGAGGTGTGAGTGGGGGATAAATGAAAGGCCGGCAGAGGGAGGACATAACAGCATCCTTTGAAAATATACTTTATAAATAATCAAACTTATTTCTGATGCTTACTGTGTAGGATTTAATGTCCTGTGTCCCATTTTTGAATAAGAATAAGTGAAGTGAGAATCTCTATCATCACTCAGTGAGCCTTTGTTTTCCTGTTGAAATATGGCCAGAAAATGCTATGTGGGGCAAGGAACTTCCCAGGAGAAGGCCATGGGATCAGAGTAGGCTGATGGACTTGTCACATCTTTTGTTAAGGGGTGAAACATTAGCTGTACATTTAAAACTATCAGGCAATAGGGGTCTGATTGGCTTCATCATGATGTTGCCCAGGAGAGAAACGCGGAGTGAAGAGCTCTCACACACAAACAGAGGAGAGGATTCTCATGTTCCACCATAAAGGTGAGTACAGTGCATTGTAACTGTAGAAGGCTTTGTGTGGGATTGTGTGATCTATGCTTCCCATGAATAGTGGTGGACCAAACCCTGATATTGTCACTATGATGACGGAAGTATACTTCTCAGCATTTTGGAAAATAACATTTTGGAAATACATGTTCGATACATTTTCCTTTCCATCCTGAGACTGAGATGAGAGGACCAAAACTGCTCTCAGGAATGTGATTCAGTTATGAAGATTGTGGTTAGCTTAGCATAAAGACAGGAAGCTGGGGGTATAAATAAATATAAATAAATAAATGTCACTCTTATAAAAAAGCTAGTGCATTTCTCAAAACTGTTAAACTGATGACACTTCAGGAAGAATGTTCCTCTAATAATACTTTTAGCAAATCAAATCTTAGTTTAAACCAATTTATTATAACACAAACACTGAAGATAAAAGGTTGCAATCTGCTATTTTTGTCATCCATACGTATTGTACCTTTCTTGGTCTGCTGAAGAACGGAGGGTGGTGGTGTAGCCACCTTCATTGCTAATCCATAGGCCCCTTTGAAGGAGTGGCTGTCCCTCACAATGAAACAGCCAGGCTCCTTATCCTTCAGGATGGATATGGCTGAGTGAAGAGAAACATAATTGTGAAGTTACTCTATAGTTCTGCAGAACTGTTTCTTTTCCTTTATTACTTTGGATCAAAAGTAGATCCTACCTTGATCCCTTGAGATATCAGGCTTGTACCAAAATCTTGACGTATCCTGCACAAATTTTACAGTAACCTGCTTGCTGGCCAGTACATCTGGAAAACACACAGTGTAGCCAAAACAGCTAAAGCAGCAGTCATTTGTATGTGTTAATGAACTCAAAGTGACACCAATGAGATTATTAGTTTCTTCAGGAGACCTTAGCTTACCTGGCAAAGGCGAGGCCGTGCCTGGGATCTGAGCTGACAGGTCAGGCAAGGCACTGGGGAAGGGAATACTCAGAGAGCTGCCACTGTGGGGACTTGAGAACCCACTGAGGGCTGGAGAGGCTGTTCCCAGCGAATGCTCCCCATCTGATGCCCTCTTTTTCTCAGGAAGAAGTGGAGCCTGAATCTGGGACTGATTCTGCCCATCCATGGAGTTCAAAAGCTCTCTGTCCATGCCTCCATTTCCCAGCAAAGAAGAGGTGGAGTTCAGACAATCTGTGCCGTAACTGAGACCAGAATCATCTTGCTCGTCAAAGCTTTGAGCGGCAATGTGGCTTGGAGCATAGCGAGCCATACGACTTCGCTGGCTGCTTTGGGGGGAGCTGTGGGCATTGGGAGCAGGGTGGATATGGGCATGGTGAAGGGGAGGAGAGTGGTGGCCATAGTCCAGTGACATAGTGTGCTGCGGTGGTTGCCTGGCAGAAGTGTAACTACCTAGAGAGGAGTGATGGCCCAGGACAGGATGCTCTGGCCAGGACTGGTTCATGGATGAGCTGAAGTTAGGAGGAAAATAAAGGTTGTAAACACAGAGTAAATTAATTCTGTTTGATCTTTGGTCTTAATACTAGAACTGAACATTAGTAGACTTTGATATAATATGGAAAAAGTGCTAGTACAACAGTACTAGACTCCTTTGGTCTCTAGTGATAAAAATGGTGAATGCTACTTTAGGCATTTGTATAAGTCAGATCTCTACCTGTCTGAATGCTGAAGGGACCCAACAATCGAGGCAGAGTGTGTAGCACTTAGCATCCTGTGGCAGTTGATGGAGGAGTCTGGCAAAGCCTGAACATGACCGATCATCTCTGAATATCCACGGGGTTCTATAGGAGCAAGAAAATTCATATTTAAGAGTGCTTCAAGCACATTTATGTACACGCTCAGAGTCAGGAAAAAGCTGTTTTAAATGTTGTAAACATAAAAATAAATACAAATGATACTAAAACGTATGCTAACTGATGCTAAACCACAGCTAGGGTTTTTTTTTTTTTTTAGGAGAAAAGCTGCATTTAAAAATAACAAAAACTTAAAAAGAAAAAAAATCAACTTGCTGTATCAAATGGGACGGTGTGATATAGAAAGAAATTGCCACAAAATGGAAAAAACACCCCTCAGCATTGACCTCTGAGTTATTTCCAGTAACAAAATATCAATATTCAATGTATCAATTATCTATACCACTTATTACTGAATAGGGTCGCGGAGGGGTCAGGAGTCTATCCCAGCTGACATTGGGCGAGAGGCGGGTTCCACCATGGATAGGTCATCAGTCTGTCACAGGGCTGACATGTAGTCAAACAACCACGTACACTCATAATCACTCCAACGTGCAATTTAGAGTCACCGGAGAGAACCCACGCACGCATGGGGAGAACATGCAAACTCCACACAGAAAGGCAGCGACTCGGCCTGGGCTGGAACCCAAAACTTTCTTGCTGTGAGACAAGGCTAAGCACCGTGCCACTGTGAATTTGAAATCAAATTAAAACTGTCCATATGGCCTTAAACCCAACCATCAATCAATATAAAATCAATCATCAATTCCCCCTGCCACAACCCACAGAGTCAACAAATCAGACTTCAGCGTAGCTAGAAATTACAACCCTTCTGACATAATTATGCTAAAGTTTTATTTGACTCCGTTATGATCTGGGGCCACTGACAGCCTCAAACCTATAAGGTCTTTTTTTCAACTCAGGCTTTACAACCAACTTTTCTCCAGGTTAATTTTAATTAGTGCAAAGCTGAATAAGGTGCTGGTTTCTTCTTGTGCCTGTTTCCCTTCTACACAAAAACACTTTCATGGGGGAAGAGAAGTTTTTTGTGTCATGCCACCTGACCCGCAGTAACCATGGAAATGGAACGGGACTGAATGTGGCGATTCTTGCCTGGATGTGTGAGGTAGTAAGAGGCACAGCAGGGGGAAGATCTCCTCCCAGGCCCTACAACCTTTACACACATACAGTACTGCAGATCTCTGTGGAAACATGTCAATAAGAATCACAGTGAAAATTAAAATGAAGGTTTGGTCCAAGCTGAGATCACACATCTCTATGTGGGTAGTTCCTGACATGTACAATCTTGTGATTCTGTGACAACACTGATCCAAAAACATGCAAAATAAAACACAGCTAACTTAATTTAAACTATCTGTGATGCAACATGCACAGCAGAATGACTTTCAGCCAAATATATATATATATATATCTATCTATAGATAGATAGATATATACACTCCATACATAAACAAAAAAAAATATATATATATCTGAAAGGACTTTGGAATTTACATCAAACTGTACAAATGCTGCTACAAAGTATTGCACAACATTTCCCAACTCTGAGCACAATCTTACAGCCAGGGTGTGTCCTCCCTCAGCAAACACCACAGGAAAAAAAAAAACCAAAACATCCACACAAAAAGAAACAAAAAGGGCTCAGTTTTAATATAAAGACAAACAATGCTATGTCTAAAGCTTATTTTCTTTAGGTCGTGACCACACAGACATTCTCCAAAAACCAAACAAGAAGGCAGAGACTGGTTAGGAATCTCCCTTATTTTGCATTTAAGAGATGTCTTCATTTCGGCCCCGTCTCAAAACTGCTAAAATTCCACAAACACACACACACACACACAAAGAAAGGGGGAACTGAAATAGCTGTTCTAATGAAATAGTGGAGCCACAGATGTCTCTTACAATAATCTCCTACTCAATGAGTGTCTTTTTTGTCACTCACTGTCTTTAATTGGTTGTGAGAAAAACAAAAGTTAAATGAGGAATAGTATGTTAATGATTTGTTCATCACTGCAGTTCGGTCAGCTGTTTAACTTCCTAAAATAAGGTGCCTCTTAGAAAAAGGGCAACTGGTTCACAATGGAATGACAATTATGTGTTTTAAATAACATATATACCATCAAATTATATGGGTACTTGTTTTTCTATAGTGCTGTTTCGTTTTCCAGTGTCTATTTTAAATGCTGTTGTTACACTCATGAAGAAAGGCCACTTTCTTCTCTCAGACTGAAGGTTGTTCACAGCCTCATGTGATGCTCGGTCTTTTCAAAACAATGGGCTCAGTTTGGATTTAGTCCCAGAAGTTACAGTATAAGAACCTACCATGGTCTGTTCTGTATCCTCCATAAGACTGCATGCTAGGAGCTGGTGTTTGCCTAATGTGCACCAATTCCGGCATATTTTTCACTGAAAACACAAATGAAACAAGGATGGGCATTTACTTAGACCTAACAAACATGCTAATGAATTATACCTATTCACGGTGACACAGGAAACATACTGTACTTACCATAAGGTGTAGGTGGAGAGATGGGGAAGGCAGGAGTAGGAGGAGTCATCTCACTCCTGGCTTCAACTCTGCTGTCCATGTCTGGGTCCTGGGCCCTGTAGTCAGCGCTGTCACTTCTGTATAGCATGGGATGCTGGAGCAAACAACACACAAACATGCTTGCATGTACAATAAGCACTCACTGAAAAGAGAATTTTGTGGGACAACAAGAACTGCACATTGTGCAAGTATGATGCATTTACCTGGGACTGTGGCACACAGGGAGAATACGTCTGCTGGCCTCTGAGTTCTTCTGCCGCAACCCACCCTGAACTACAAAAGCCTGGGTGATTTGGGCCATCGCTGTCTTGGTGACTCAGACTTCGTGTGACACCCATCTGTCCTTCACTGGACTGGACAGCTGGATACACACAAGTAAACAACAAAATTGACAGGCATCACTTATTTCTAGGCAGACAAATAAATAAAAATCACTGAAAGGAAAACAGTACTTCGGCCTTCTGGAATTTTTTTTTTAAATAAAAGTATTCAGCAAAATGTTTAAACATTCTCCTAGCACCGTATCTTCTTCTAGAAATGAATTCTGAAATAAAAACAAAGTAGACTATGTTGGAGAAGAAACTATCACAAAGTTAATACAATATTTTCTGAGCTCAAGCTATTGCAATGGCAAATTCATTCAATCATATGTGAATTAATAAACCTGAAGTTAAAGCAATGTATTCCACTGCACAGTTAAATTGAACTGTGTGCTGACAGTAACACTCATTTCAATTTGAATGATGATGAGGACAACCTCGTAAATGAGGCGGCTACTTTTATGACTTCTCCCTTAAAAATGATTTGGATTGATGACACTTTAATGTGGGCAGTCTATAAGTGGGCAGACCACCCCGCTTACCCCAGTGAACAGCCTACGGCCATGCTTTGAGAGGAGAGCTGAGGAAGATCAGGGGTCTAGTTGGTGGTCTGGAGAATGTGTGTGGGGAGGGTCAATGTTGTGACTGCAACTAAGAGTGTTTCCACTCAGCACCAGGGTGTTAATTTGAGCCCTCCCAGTAAACACCAGCCCCTCAGCCATGAAGAATGCTAATGGGGCAGAGGTGCTAATGCCTGGGATCATTACTCATTTTGTCTAGGGCGAGTATGCATGACACAAGTGTCATGCATACTTGGCAGTGTGTCTTCATGCATATGTCACTGTAAAGTAAGTGTTTCCCCCCTTTTTTTTTACTTAATCATAGACATCTGCAGGATTCTGTGTAACCGTTTATCATAAAGCCAAAAAATGTCAGTTTTTTGTCTGTATGTTGATTTTGAAATGTCAGAAGCAGTCATAGGGAGTGTCAAGCATGAATCTATCATGCAGCAGGTGCACACTCTCTCCAGTGATTCGCTTTCAGTGTCATCATTTCTGTAACCTAATATGACTCCAAGAGTGTGGTTAGGCACTATAATTTATAGAGGATCATGAGGGAACAGTGAATTGGCTACACACTACGCACAGAGCTTGTGCTAAGTGGTTATTTTAGTTATAAATGACTTGGTACTCAAATTCATTTTATATTTATTTATATAAAAATGCTACATATATTAAAATATATTGTGAAAAATGATTTTATGCATATCACCCTTAGACTGAGACATACATTTGAAAGGTGAGTTTGAAAAAAGAGAATACAGTAAATATAATTCAAATACAACAAAACAAATCTTTGTTTTACCGGATTTCTCATGCAGGTCTCTGGTGGAGACCATCCCCCACTATACTGACCTGTTTGTCACCTCTAATCGGAAAAGCACAACTGGTATAGTTACATGGATAGTCTATATAAACACAAGCCAAAAAGCTGTATATGAGTATGAATTGCTTTAAATAGCCATAGTGAACTAGCTGTTGAATCAACATAATTTAACCATAAATAATTTCTGCTCCAACTTTATGTTAGAATCAGCCATGCAGAATAAGCTACAGTATAACTGACCACTGATGCAAACCAATTAAAAGTCTGCATTACTTTCAATAGGATATTTGTGAATTGGCAAATTTGTGGTCCTTGGTGTTTGTTTCTTGAACTGATGCCTCTGTGTAGTTGATATGCAGTAGAAAAAAAGACTGCCCCTGGGCTCACTTCATCTGCTTTTGGAAATTCCTCAGGTCTCTCTATCTTGTACACCCCTGCAACCACACGTTCATGCTGGAGTGTGATTCACGCACTGCTCACACCCAGACAGCTTTTTGAATTGTCTCCGCCTCATCTGGTTTTCAGCCAAAAATAAAAAGTGTGCTATTGCACTTAGCATGTCTATTCTGGAGTCAAAATGACTGAACTTTATAACCTGTAAGGGTAAAACAAATCTCAGAAACAACTTGCAACGACATGAATGAAATGTAAATACATTTGGTGGATATCTACCTTAATATACATGACCAACCCGTTTAGTATTATAAGAACTCAAAAGAGAAGAGCCTGGACAGATGGGAAGTGTAATGGTGCACAACAACAGCATGAAACAGCAATAAGGACAACATGACTAACAATAAATGCAAGAAGTGTTGTGTTATGTGTAATGCTTAAAACCTCCACACAACAACAAGCTGTCATTTTGTGGGAAAACACGATGTTATGGACTTTGATTTTGTAAACATCTGGATTCCTCAGTATGCATCCTCTGTAATCAAACATTGCGAGACTGCAACGTACAAAAAGGTTGACGACAGCTGCTCTCCCTCTCTACTTGTACCATACTGATCCTGTAGTCAGATAGCTCTACAGACAAGTCTGGACGGGGGCTCTTTCTTCAGCAACATACTGAAAACATCTGAAAACCTGGCAACAACCCTGCTATTTCTGCCACTAAAAAATGCCAGGTGGGAGATGGAGAGAAGGTGTGCTTTGTTAACTCTGTGGCAAAGGAGAAGAAAAGATGATGTGGTTGGAGAGAAACTACTGTTTTTTAAAAAATATTCTTAGTATGTGAATTTAGGTTGTTTTATTTCTTGTATTTTTGCCATGCTTATTAGGCATATCAAGGAAAACAACTTCTCTGGTTTCATAATGACTGTCACATTTCTTTTCACGACCACATCATCACTACCATCACCACACCCAGACTGTCTGACTATCTTACCTGTCTGCTGTGTGTTTGTCAGGGTTGCTGCATTATTTTCGTTGAATCTGAGACCGATGCCGTTCGAGCATTTGCCAACTGAGCCATTTACGTGCATGCTGCTGTTCTTCTTAATAGAGCTGCTGTGGTTCAATGCTGGCACAAATGTGGGATCCAGGTCCATGATCAGCTGATTGAGCTGGTCGATGGAGTTGTCAATGTCCATTGTTAAAGATTTGAACTCCTCATCCCGTTTGTTGTTGTTGTTATTGTTTATTGTTGCCTGTTCTTTGTGGGGCGCCGAGTTTCTCAGGGAGTCCACCACTGAGCCCTTTGGTTCAGTGGGCAGGCCTGCTTTGGATGAACAGCTCCCCTGCTTGTTCCCTGGGTACCTTTCTGTGTCATTTCCATCCTCCGGCATGTAGATGAAGTGTTGTGCAGCAACCATCTGCTGCTGGCGAACCCAGGACTGTGTGGAATAGCTTCCCTGTCTGTACACATGCTGCTTGGGCATGGGAGCGCTATTGGGATTAGAGGAAGCCACAGAGTTGCTCCTGGAGGTCACAAAGCCACCTCTAGCCTCAGAATAGGCTCTCTCATACTCCTCCATGGCAGGGGGAGCAGGATGGTGAAGGTGGTGCTGGCTTTGGCTCTGCTGGTCCTCTACTCCTGGACTCCCAAAGCCATCTGACAGCAGGGAGTTTTGACTGCTCTTGTGGCAGGAGGACGACAAAGTTCCTAGACTGTCCACACTGTGCAGATCATGGCCTGTAATGACCTCATCATCCAGGATGTCTGTTTCTCTCTCTCTGGGACGGGGGTCTCCATTGATGTGCACTTGAGCTGGAACTATCTGTTGGATGCCCATCCTAGGACCTTGATCATCCATTTCCTCCAGTGAGGGCTCCTCAAGTCCAAAGCCACTTAGGAGGCGCTTCAGCTGAACCTTTTCCTGCTGGCTGGGGCCCTGGTTAGCCTTGACAGTGGTAGTGGTGGCGGTGGGGATAGGTGTTGGTCTATCTGCCCACAGGGAAGTGCTAGACAGGCCCGAGTCACTGCTGACAGAGAGAGCGTGGTTGCTGTGGTCAGGGCTGGAGGTGGTTGTCCGGGCCCCACGGCCCACTGTGGCCTCTCCTCCACTGGGGCTCCTCTTGTTTGCCACTTTGTCCTGGGTTAGGCCTTGAGAGCGTGGTGCTGAAAAATAGAAGAGATGCAGTGCTTCATAGAGACAGCTGGTACGGACACATATACACAGAGACACACAAACAGCAGCAACTCGTACAAACAAACAGCAAAAAATCACAGACAAAGCAAGACTATGTTAACATACACCAGTCATGTCAGTATGTCGTTTCACAAATTCTTTAATTAAGAATCTGTTTTTGACAAAACTCAAAATTAATAATCACACCTCACCTAACAACATTCGATTCAACATTCCAGACAATACAAACTATAAATCACTAGGATATTGATACACTGGCAGAATAATGTGAATCATGTTACTGAATTGAGACAAACAATCCAGTTAGATGTGTCAGGAAAATCTAGACATGGTAAATTAACCCTCTTTTTTATATTCTAATCCAAGTTTATTTCATTTCAAGCATAGGTACTTCAGTTATCCTAATGTGACAACTTCTCACTCTCCTGTCAGGCCATGAGGTGAACTGCCAAGGTGTAGGCAGCACACATGCAAGACAAAGGTGTTCCTCATGCTCAGGTTATATAAGATGTGCTAAGTCTTCTGGATGCAACTGTAAGAGCCAGACGGCTGTGGATTCTCAGAATCTGACCCCTGCATTCCTCACCCTGCTGTGATCAAGCAACTCTACTCCCTCTCACTTGCCCCTTGACCCTGGCATATGTGCAAACAACTGCCTTAATCCTTAGAAGTAAGAAAAAATCAGAGAGGTCAATTGTGTTGCAGGGCAAGGTCAAATCCATCACAGCATACAGTACATAATGTTAAAAGAAATCAAGTTCAGCCTTGATAGACTTACGCAAAGTGAGGGCTGCAGAAGAATTCCAAATGTATATGAGCAGTACTACCAAGTAGGTAAAACCGCTGTTTCGCTGTCACTCTCCCTCTGCCTCAACAAAAGAGAGCTGGAACATGACTCCTGCACTTTTCCCTCTCTGCATCTACTACCTTAAGTAGTTTCCTTTCAGAAAAGCCATGACTGGAGGATCTGAATGCCAGACACGCATGATAAAAGCTCCCCCACCTCCTCTTCTCAAGAAAATGTGTATGTAAGGCTCACCCCTCCCGCAACCCACTCACACAAACATTTTAGTGAAACCTACATCTGGCCTTCAGCAGCCTTGGCTCAAGCCTCCTTGCAGGTCAGATCTGTCGGGAGGTTTCCAACAAATCCCTCTTGTAACATTCTTTCTGGCAAGGTACAAGCAGGTTTTAAGACAGATGTTTTCCCTTTCCCTCAACATTGGCCATCTTTCTCATTTTCTGTCATCCCCTGTCATCGTTCTGCCTCTCCTTTCATTTCCCTCCCCCTCATGACCACCCATCTGTTTTATGGAAAAAAATCGACTTACCTTTGAGGCCACTGTAAGGTAAGCGCAAAAGACAATCCCTGTCTCTGGTTTAACAAAACCTGAGGAGGAGAAAAGGCCATGTGGACACAGATGAGCGGACATGGCTTTTACCCGGCACATAATGGTAAGGGTCAAATCAAGAGAGTTCCAATAAGTTGGCCGGGCTTTCTTTCTCTGCTGAGAAGGTGAGAGTGTTTGCACTCCACACAAGGGGGGACCTTGAGATCTCCAAATAAGGGCACAGGAATGTAAACAAGAAGGGAGGGATTTAAGCTTGGGGGTGGGCCAGAGGAAAGCAGTAACTCAACCTCCTACCCTGCATCAGGGGACTACCCGACTGGGGAGAGAAGGGGGTAAAAAGAAAGGCAGAGAGTGAAGGCGGACCAGAGAATGAAAACAACATTCCTGCAGCTCCAGATATTTTCACTCAGTAGAAAGACACTTTTTAATTAAAGGAATCCTTGCCTTCTACTTTAAGCACTGTTCAGTTTTCAGTGCGTAAAGTAGTGGCAGCCAAGTTGTTTTTCTCTCACTCTTGTGTGCCATGACATGACATGCCTGTATGTACAATGCAGCCACAAAACAGATGTGCCCTAAATTCAATTATGGGGTTCAACAAAAGTTTTAAAAACTGTTTTACCTATCACTGGCATTAACAAAACTATAAACAGTTATCCAAGTATGTTTTTAGCTAGTGAAGTTAAGAAAATCACTCAAACCATTTATATTTAGCATTTATCATGCTGGTTGTTGTGGTATGGTCAGTCTCTGAATAATCTACCAATTACAGCACAGAGAGTGGCGAGACCAGAACTGTTCCTCTAACTGCTCTCACATCACAGGAGGTCTGGTCGTATATGGCCATGCAATTATCTTACCCTTCCCATTCCTTCTCAGTTGCTATACCACACTTCATAAACCAAAACCATGAGTCAAAAGCATAATGATGATAATTCTCATTTCCTTCTCTTCAAACCTCTGCCTCCAGTGTGGGGAACACAGCCCTCCAAGAAATTTATCTTTTTAAATTCTGGGTACAACTGTAGAATAGTTTTGTTTAGAAGTCCTGTATTAAATATAGACAGTGTAATGTGACAGTAAAATACCTGTTAAATACAGCACATTGTCCAGAAAGTCGAGATATAAATGTTTGTTGATGGCACTAAATATTAACACGTTTTAGTTAAGGCGGATTCACTGATGCATAACTCTGTGGTTGATATAAGAGTTGCAATATGATGTGATGGAGAATGAATCAATTACCTTTATTACAGTATTACTTGGTATTAGATAGAAATGTTCTCATGCTTCGGATTATGTGCCTATCCCATAGTTTAGACTCTTAACTCTGAAGCACCATTCATGCTGGAAACTTTGGATGTCACCTGTCATGTGATATTCTTTACATGATACCAAATCCAATACAATAGCTGTGCTCCATTTAGCCATGCTGGCGTCCCGGGGGGGAACTGTAGGACAAGTGCATCCGAAAACGCTTACGCAGGTGCTGGACCAACAACTTGAAAGCAAAAAACATGAAAAAAGTCAGTACACTGCATTATGCTCCCAGTGATGTAATTCAGCAGTAACGTTTCGATCTGTAAAAGATCTTCATCGGGTGCTGTCAAACAGGTGTTTCTGTGAAAAACACATTTATATACACCTGCTAAGACCCCGTTCAGGTGTTTTCAGTCTGACTGGAACAACCTGCTTCAAATTAGATTTAAGACCATTTTTGTGATATGGTTAATATTTGGTATATGATATATTGGTTGTTTCTTGTTGAAATTGGATTATTGACTAGAAATTTTTAATGGTTTTCAAAATTGTTTTTTTTATTAATTTATCTTGTTTCATGTGATTATATCATTCATTCATATGTTTGATATTTTTCAAAATTTTTTCATATTACATTCGTTGTCTTCTTGATAGCTCCTCCCATGCTGGCATCTTTTACTGCCTTAGTGCAGCGTGAAATGTGAAACATCAAGGTTTGTGGCAACTTAATGACTGGCTCAGCAGTCTGAAGGAACCCCAACCCAATCACTTCCTTTTCTGCCTCAGTCACTGAAAAAACATAGCACGATGCAAGAGCTAACTGAGTCCAAGGGTTGGGTCTATAGGGTCACATATGTGCTGGCTCGGCCTTAGCATCATGGATCAGGGCTACAGTAATATTAGCTGTAAAAGCATCACAAGACTTTTCTTTGTTAGATATTCAAACTTTATTACAGTTTTATCAGACCACAACAGAAATGACTACAATATACTGACATAGTATTATACAAATAATCTGAAGCTTTGAAAACATTTTAAAGCATAAATATTACAATAATTGTCTGAGGAGTAAAAACCCAAGGTACTTCTGTCAAATTTGGATGAAGTATCACAATATAACTGCAGATACTTTCTAAATGCATGAGCAAATTAAACTGTATTATCAGTAGTATTGTATTCCATTTCTGTTAACATGGTAGAAAATACAGTCCCATGCAAATTGTTGCCTCATTATGGCAAGTGTTACTGGTCTGATGTAACTTCTGTATGCAGTCAGGATAATACATGAGAGCATTAGCAACATTACATATTGTGTTTTGGGAATGCAACATTCCTGTGAACATGTTACCGCTGCATCCTCTCACAACAAATGGTTTCTGCCTCTGTGCTCTGGATGTCTCAGATGTTTCTGTCAAACATAAAACAAAGTATATTTATGGTGTGGCAAGTTTATGCACAAATGCATACTAGCTCAACATTATGTGAAAGAGACATAAATCGCGATATTTACCTGAGAGAAATGTCAGGGAAACCTTTTATCTTGGTTGCAGATGTTCATTTCTTGACGATTTCCCACTTAAACATGTACGGTTATTTAATTTTTTGGATTAGAAACAGTTATTTTGTTGCAAGTAGGTATTCATGCTACAGGTGCTGCTAAACTCGAATACAATGTGATGGCTCAAAAATATTGGCACAGCTGATCAGAAACATAGCCATCGGTGTGTTTTATGGGTGTATTATAGAATGTACAGTACATACCAGACTCAAAGATGGCACACAGTTACCTGACTGAAAATTGCTCACATGGTGCATGAGCCAAAAAAGCTTGAGAGCTTCCAGATTCCAGATTTGGTGTTTACCCCCTCTGGCCCTGCCCACACGTGCACACTTGGCCTAAAATCTTTACTCTGATCATATAAATAACTCACTTTTGTAATCCTTTAAACATCTTCTAGTCGACCCTATAAAATATAAACCTTAAATGAGTGTAATATATACCCTTTAATTCACACATAGGGACAAACACACATACCCACTGGTGACTGAAAAAAGCCACTGAAGTAAATGAGGTTTTCTTTTCACAGCCTTAGCATTACAGTGGCAAATGCTTTGCACACTTCCTCCTCCACACCAACTTCTGAGTGACAGCCTCTCACAGGGAACCTGGGCCTGCCAGAGGACTGGTGGTAAGTAGATGCAGAATTCCAACTAAGTTTCCAGTCTTCATGTTTACATGAGAAAGCAAGGCAGTAAATAACCCACATGAATGTGCTGAAATTAAAGCAAAGCATAAAACTGCTTGAGGTCTTTGCTTTGCTTTGATGAATTCTGAAATCAGAGTGTTTGCTCTTTCATTGCATTGCCAGAGGTGTGCATAAAACTCTACATAGATGTGTGGTGCTATTTCAAATGGAAATAAAAAAGGCAGCTCATTTTTATCAAACTGCTTATAAAAGCACTGAATACTGGGAAAGGGTGGATCTGTGTTTTAATGCCACCACCATGCCGCTCTATTCTGGGATGTTGCTGTGAATTCGGTGGTTGAGTGGAGAGCAACAACCGCAGCTAGGACGAGACACCCCGACAGAGTGGCTCTGAGTGCAAGTGTGTGTGTGTGTGTGTGTGTGCAGGCGTTTGTGAGAGTGGGACAGTTAAAGTATGCCTTTTCATTTGATGAAACGACACAGCAGAAATCTCTTGAGAAACAGCTGCTCTCTCTCTGAACCTAGCATTTCCTGCATATCGCAACACTCCTCCCACTCAGAAAACAAACAATTCTTCTTGTCACGGTCATCACTTAAGACTTCTTACACCAAGGTAAATTTTAGCTTTCATTTCCTTTCATCACCATAATAAAAATCCTGTTCCCACAGGGCCTGTCTGCCTGAGTTTTAAATTCCATTCATGAGTAATAACTCCTGTTACCAATGACTGCAATGTAAACCAAGCTAGTGTGTGCATGTTAATGCAGTCACACTGCAGTCCCTCAGTAACACGAAACACAGGACTGGTCACGCTGTGTTACTTCCCTGACAGAAAAAGACAATGTGTATGTGTGTTGGTGTAAGTGAGAAGACACTGAATACCAGAAAGTAATAGTGAGAGAAATAGGGGGAAACTATGAATACATCTTCCATTTATAAAACACAGACAGCTCAGACAGCTTATGATTCATTACAGAGATCATGCGCTGCTATGACAATGTTCTGTGAGTCATGTAGTGACTAATGCAGCGAGTACAGTACCTTCACCATCACAGATGTTCTGGTAGGAGTCCCAGCGGGTTAGAGGATCTGCTGTGTTGTAGTCCACAATAACATCTGCTCCATTTTGCCACCGGTTGGCACCTGGATCCAAAAATAATATTATTGTAGATGCTGTATCAGGGTGTTTGTTCTGCGCTAAACACTCAGTACCAAGTACTGTTACTCATTATGTTATTGTAAGATCTGTTATGACTTGAGGGAGGGGAAAATGGGAATTGACTGGGCAGGGTATTTAGGGTTACATAACAAAATAGTTAATAGTTTCTCAGTGATGTGATTCCCATATAATATCCCTAGCAGGTTTTTTTAATTATGTTACTGAAACCTAAAATGGTTGTTATTTTTAGGAAATGTGTTTTTAAAGTGACACAACTAAACCCATACACACATACAGACCCATACAAAATAGTTTCACTCCTGTGGGTTCTGGCGAGCACATGCTGTGTTTCTTTACTTCTCTGTCAAGCACACACTTCACACTACATTTCCCCTCTACAGCATTCCACATCCCTTCTCACTAGGGGGCAGAGAGGGAGGAGCAGAGCACAGGACGGTAGGAAGGGGAACATGGAGACAGCACCGTGTTGATTTCCAGCTACCTCTCTGTAGCAAATTTTGAAAAAGCTGAGGAGTTAGGATTCTACCTGGGATCTTCTCTGGTCCCTCGGAGAAAAGCAGCTCCACTTTACCATAATCTGGAAATCTGGGATCTGGAATGTAAGCACATATGAATGCCGCTAGTATGGCCATTTAGAAATGAATGAATGGTGTTGTCTATGAAAAAGATTCTCTCAGTACACGTAACATGTTTGAGAAAACAAGATTACTGGTCTCAAAGTGCCAAGTCTAAATTAAGTCCAGACTGAGCCCTACAGATGCTGCGTGGAGCAGATCTGTTGCTGTAAACTGTCAGCAGGTTGAGACCTGCTCTCACTATTTTTTCAGGTCTACCTTTGTTGGCGGTCTCCATGTCCTCTTTCTCAAACATCAGGTTGTAGCCCTGCACTGCTCCCGTGTGGAACTGCAGCCGGAAAATAACTTCATGCTCTGAAGTTAGGTCACTTTTGTGATAGCATTTAATCTACAAATGAAAAACACACACATTTTGTGATTACTACAATCAATACTGACGCCAGAATATCTGAAAAGGCATCTTGTTTGTTTTTCTACCATAATGTCCCCTTTTAGAAGCTGGGCAGGCTCCAGAGTGATGCATACATGGTCTCTGTGGCCTGGACCAATATGACTGTAACAAAAACAGAAAACTCAAAGTGAGCCAGAGTTTGGAAGCACTCACACATATTTACAGAAAGCTGTAACGCTGTATTAAAGTAAGTTAAACAGAAAATTGCTTTGAAGCATTTCTAAAATTCTTTGATGTACATGTGTAAGTTACTTACTAGATTCCAGATGAATACACAGCTTGCATTCCCTGGTAAACCTTGATGTATGGACGACATACTAAAAAAAAGAAAGAAAAATTCTCAAAAAATGATTGTTATAGGTGCATTAATAACATGACCTCAGGTTATCAGTCAGATAGTTTGCTCACACTTAAAGTGTGCTAAGCTGTTGTTGTGAGAAAGGGATTCCAGCTCCATGATGTGATGAAAACCTTTGTTGTTTCAGTGAAATTAGTGAAAACAGCTATTTAAATGTAAGGTTGGGTGTGAATTCCCATGGGGTTAATGGGAACCCTTAAAGACATCCTTCTCTTCAGTTCTGTTTATGTGAGAGCGTTGGAAAAAAGAGAAAGATGTAAAGTACAGATAACTGCTCCAAACCAGCACATATGTGACAAGTGATGTGGTTATGTCTGGATCCTTTTTATACCACTGTGGTAGCAGTGACTGTATTTTCATTCAGAACTGCAGCTGTGTATAGTGGCAAGCAGTAAGAGTTTAACCTCCAGTGGTATCGAAGTTTGGTATCCCATGAATGATGACGCAGTGCAGGAACAAGGGGGAGGCATTGATCTTCATAGATCCATTTAGAAGACTGTTGAGGATCCAAACATACCTGATGTGAAAGCACAGAGATGGTCATAAATCATTGTAGCAGAGGTTGAGATATCCTGTCTCAGACTCAGGGACACTCAAGAATGCAAGATACGTGTTAACCAGTTAGCTTTAGAGGTGTTAGTGGGTAGATTCTGTTACCTCTGGGCAGAGCTAGACTAGCTGTTTCAACTGGTTTCCAGGCCTAAACTCAGCTAACCATCATCTGAATGTAGCTTCATTTTTAATGTGAAAACATAATAGTGGTTTTAATTTTCCCATCTAACTTTCAGCATGAAAACAAATTTGTATATTTTCCAAACTGCAGGACTATTCCTTTAAGACAAAAATGTAACTCTTCAGCAGTTTTAGTTCGTTTGTAGAAAAACATGTTAATTTTCCTTAAAGAAATGTGTCGTAAAAACTATCATTTTGGTTTTGGTACTTAACTCAGGACAAGCAATGAGAAACTTTGATTGTTTATCTGTCTATGTTGTTACTATCAACATTTATCTCAGATAAACATGCAGACAAAACAGCTTGAGGAAACTAGAACATGATAAATTGGAGAAACCAGCTTTGCCTACGAGCTATGAGTGAGTTATGGTGATGATTCACAGTGATACACAGGGTTAGGATTACACCACCTCATCATGGGATCCCATTCTCATTACAGTGATGAACAAAACAAGGCGCTAGAGTGACACAGCACTGGGACACCCAACGTTTTATATAAAATCAGGTAGGTTTGGATGGGGACGTGGGTCAATAATGCACCAGTTAAACAACACATGGTTAGATGCATGTTGCTATACAGAAGGGTGTGCTTATGTTTTGGGTCTTACCGTTTCTGCGAGGGTGTCATCAGAGCTGAGACCTTATCATCATAGTATTTCCTCATGGCGAAGCGGTCCAACGCCTGATCAGCACTTTGAGGGGGACAGAGAGGCATGTTAAACACTTTAGGTAATTATGACTCAAGAGAGAGATAACACTCTGCTCCTCTATAATTGAATGGTTTTAACCTGGACTTCAATTAGGACAACACACACACACACACACACACACACACGCATAATGGACAAGAGTGAAAGTAATCAGAGAGACAGGGGATTCCAGCAGAGAGGAAGAGAAGGCCAGCCTTAAGTAAACAGGAGGAGGACAGAGAAAGGCCAGAGTGTGTGCACAGCTCGTCTATTCAGACAGAACTAAGACCAACAGGCACTGGAGCCTTTTCATCACAGCTCTGCTTCTCTCTCATCATCCCTTTCCCTATTCCATTGTAAATCTGTGTCATTGTTTTCCCATCTCCTCCTCCTCCTCTTTTTGCCCTCTGTTTTTCACATTCACCTAACAAACCCAACCTCCCTCAGCAGAACACAAACTCTAAGAGGAGCAGAGATGAGCTAAAGTGAAAACCAAGGTGTACTCATGCAACAAAACAGAACTGACCTCCAGGCCGATTCTCCAAATGTTTGCTGCGTTCCTTGACTATAGGGCTCAGTACCAGCCTCTCTAATGCTGTCTGACTGACAATGGTTAATAAACTTCGTCCAGATGAACAGATTTAAAGAACCTGACACTATGACCAGAAGCTATTACAGTAACAGACATGTTTTCAAGTTGATTCATGAAATTCAATACAGGATAATTGACAGCTTAAAAACTATGTGGTTTTCCTTTGAATTTAAAGAGGCAACATTTATTTGACTCACTTTCTGAATCACCTTGACCCTGAATTAAAGAATGCAAATAAATCGGCTGTGGTTTAGTGGTGACATTGCTTGTGGGCTACGAAATGAGTCTTCATGGATGGTTGTGGCTAACTGTTGTTGTTAGAGCTTGATGCCAATAATGATTGGGTGCACATGTATATTGACTAATCCTGACTTCAGTGAAAACATTAATAGCCACATAACATCAAATAGGTGGCATATTGTAGTAGTTACCTGGCTGATACGTCAGTAAAATGCACAAATGATGAAATGATAACACCAATTCGACCCTTGCCGCCCTAAAGGAACAACAGAGGACAGGAGATGACTCACTACAAGTGCAGCACATGTTTTTTTCATTTATCGTCTTGAAAAACAGTTAACTTATCCCTTTAAAAGAGATAAAATTGTTACTGATACAACAAAACCAGCAGATTCTCACCCTGCAGTGTATAACCACCACATGTAGAGGGTCAGCATTGAGCCAGCTCTCCATGGCCTTACAGATGGTGCAGATTTTATCCAAAGGTGGAGCATGGAGGTCCGGCCAGCCTGTATCCAGGGTCTAAAAAACACATTGTAATATCGTGAACAGATAAACTATCTCTTTAGACAAATACAGGCTACATCCTCTGTCCCTGTACATTACCAGTCAAATCAGTTCATTGTAGCTGGTTAGATACAGTTGATCAGAGGATGAACAAAGATTTGCTTTGCCATTGAAATATTGTTTAGTTCTTTTCCAGACTGATGTATATTGATATGGTCATCCTGAAAGGAATTTACTTGTACTAGTATGATAGAGATAATAGTCACATACCTTAGGGTTCATTTTAGAGAGCTCATGTCTTCTTTCTGACAGGTTAATAATCTGGAGAGAACACACAACAAAGCCTGTAACTAACAATTTCTAAAACACGCCTTTGCTTTCTCACTGACACTTAACATCATCATGCTAAAAGGATGAGCTAAGGACTCTGAGATCAATACTTTCATGTCAATATCCCATGAATGCCCATCAGCCCCGACATCAGTATGACTTGCACTTTGACACTGTGACACATTTCAAGTTGATACAGCGAGCAGCACATGAACACGCACTGACCAGGTAATTATCAGCATGTTTGGACTTGAGCATTCGTGTGACGTCCTTCAGGTTATGAGTGTAGATCTCCTCTGAGCAACCCCGGGGAAAGGACACAGCAATGATACGTTCTGTGATATATGTGAGGTCGAGCTCATATCCCTCCTCCATTCTGAATCTTGGGACCTCCTGTTAAAAATATCAAAGCAGAGAAACAGGTGAATAATGTTTAACTCACACCATTCCTACTTTAAACACATGACTTTATTTAATGGTCAAAGTCCTGAGCTTTAGTCACTGTGTCCAAGTTTCCAGCAGACACCTTTAGAGAATAACCTCAATCCCAGAAAGTCTTGTTTGCACTGCAACAATCAGTGTGTGTCGCCAAATACTGCACTGGTTCAAAAAAGAAAAACATCAATAATCTTGTTAACCCAGCCACTCGGTGGGAGCTACAATGACAAAAAAAAAAACTAAAAACAGCAACCTTCCAAGCAGTATAGGCAACGTACAATAACATGGCTGTGATAAAAAAAAATGGGAGAAATAGAGGAAACTGGAAACAAAACGGAGAATCTGACAAACAGAGAAAGTAGAGAGAATTACGGTTGTGTTTTTTTTCTGGATGAGACCAAGGAATGTTTTGATCTCCTCCTCGGTCCACACACACCTGTTGCCAGCCATGTTTATTTTGTATATTAAAGCATTTCTGTCACCTTTTTCTGATGCAAAATGCATGTAAAAACAGGGTGATGGAACCCTAGCTACTGTGCCCATCAATTAAGTCTGTAATCACTGCAGGCGACAGCCCAGCACTTTGAAGGGGGTGAGAGCGGGAGCCATAAACCCGGGACAGTGTGGCCACAGCGTAAAGTGTCAGAGTGTAATGAAAGAGGCCATGTGTATGAAGGGGTCATCACTCGGGGAAATGTCGCTGTGTGTGTGTGTGTGTGTGTGTGTGTGTGTGTGTGTGTGTGTGTGTGCATGTGAATTGTTGGAGGAGGTGGGAGCAGGGGGACAACATCTAATGGTGGGGCGGTTAGTCTATTTCCCCTGAAACTCTGAAGAAAAACTGCTGACTGGAGGGAAATTAATGAACAGGTTGGTCAGTAATTAGGCTCCCCTCTCTCCAGGCCAGGGGCATGTGATGAGGTCCTAGTAATGTTTTAGAAGTGTCTAAATACTAGCTGGAGATGGGAAGGGTATCTAACCAACAATTAAGTTCTATATGACCCAGGAGTGTGAAAGAATCGTACTAAATGAATCTGGTGCAAAAACTGGGAGAATATTTTTTAGAAATTGTTTAACCCTTTGGAAAATAGCAGCATTTGCTTTCTTGCCAAGAGTTAATGTAAATGAAAATAACGATGCCTCTCTAATGTCTGCATGGTAAAAATGAAGGTATCTTAACTAACATGCTGGTTAGGTTAGCAAAATACCAGAAACAGACTCGCCTCTGTGCAAGGGTAACAAAATCTGTCTACCCGAACCTCTAAAACTCAGTAATTAACACACTGTATCTTGGGCATTTAACCCACACAAAAACAAAAGTCAAATCAGCACATTGTAGCTTATGTGCCAAACTATTTCTTGGTGCAAGCAAGTAGGAAGTTACTGCACCTGGCTAAGAGATAGTACATACTTTTGCTTGGACCAACAAATAGTTTGGCACATTACCCTTTTCACATAAGACCACTAGGCAGACCCCCAAATCTTTGAACAGAGGCAGACTCGCCGTTTCCCTCACTTTCCAGTCTTTATGCTAAGCTAAGCTAACCAGCTGCTGGTGTTGTGGTATAGTTTCATATTTAACTCACAGACACAAGACTCTTATCAGTCTTCTTGTTTATCTCTAGACAAGAAAGCAAATAACTGTATTTCCTAACATGCTGAGCTATTCAAATAACAGGCAATTTTCTCATGTCAAGGTAACTAAGTAAAGAAAAATAAAGATTCAAGTTATTTCAAGTAAAAGCGATAAAGATCCACAAAAGTTGCCAATATATGAAACTATAAACTAAATCCAAAAACTTTTAAATGTGAACTTGAGACTTATTAATTTCACATGAATCATTCATGCGCAGTACTGTCCCAGTCATCATTCAAGCCAACACCAGTGACTTGCTCCAGCATGCACTAAAGATAATTGGTCTTTAATTTGCACTGGCTGCTTTTGTTCCTGGTTTGAGGCACAGCATTAGCTCACAAAGCCATAATGCCAAGGAACTCAAATACCAAGCCCACCCATGGCACTGTGAGAGCAAGACTGATACAGGAGTGGGGTAGGCAGAGAGAGTCGAGAAAACGCGTTGCCAGGTCTACAGTGAACAAGCTGCAACAGGTTTACTAAGGTCAGGATGTTGGGGGATTAGGGTGTGTCTGGCTCCCCCAGCCCCAACCCCTGCAGGTAAGAGCTTGACTAGGCTGCGTGGGTGCTGTCAGCCATGTTCACACATGCATGACCATCACCTGGGATGGGCTCCGCATGCCTTTCTTTCAATTACCCTGAGAAACACTGAAAATAAATGAATCAAATATTCCATTTATGAGTAAAAAAATGCATGAATATTAAGAGTGCCGGGATCAAGCTTGTTTCTATTTCAGGAGCCACACCCTTCTCCTGGCACACACTGTATGAAATCTTCCATTTTGTACGAGCAGGTGGACCACAAGATGAAAGAAGGCAGCGTCATGCGAGATAAATCGCAGAGGGAAAAGTCTCAAAATCCAGACATCAGTTAGTCAGCGCCCAGAGGTTAAATCACAGCCAAACTGTGTGAACAGTGACATCATAGATGTTTTCATTTTTGAGCCTATTGTGGTGACAACAGCTGGCAAAAACTCTGCATACTCGTCTC
>NW_018127908.1:2911959-2917753 GCF_001952655.1 Monopterus albus | reverse complement strand
TTTGATTAGATTCTGACTCTGTGAAATCTTTAAAAAATGTCACCAAGCACAAATAGATAATTTGCAAATTAGTATGAGATGCAACAAATTTTTAGACTAACTATAATTATCTACAAATATTACGTCTGCACACATATAAAAGCAATCAAGACATAGTCTCTCCCATCCACACTGAAATGCTGAGATCAAACTGAAATGCTGATTTCAACTCAAACCTCTGGTTTATGACTGACATGCCTTCATTTTGCTTCCACTTAAATGCTTTTATAGCTCCACTAAACTGAAATTGTGTCTGAAATGAAATGCACTGATATTCATCATTAACCGGAGAAAAGGAAACTTTTCCAAAGAGCATGTAGTCTCTTGTTGCGCTATATCTCAAATACAATATGGGGTGATAGAGCTCATCCAACCCAACATGTAAAAACCAGCTCTGTTTTGCACCTATGGAAAATGCAGCTGCACATATGGTGCTCTATTGACTCTGGGAGACTTTGGACAGATTAATGATCTCCTAAGTTGTTTGTCTGCAAACCTGAGTAACACCTTAAATGCCATAAACGCTTCAGGACGCTTGGCTGCCTTTGTGAGTGTGTGTGTTGGGGTGTGGGGGGGTTACTGGACTGAAATGTTTCTTTTATTACTTTAAGTATTTTTATTACATTTAGCTACATTTCTTCCTATTAAATTAACATCTTTGTTTGCCTAGCACAAAGAACAATCCATGCCTGTGTATCACTCTACTAGATGACAGGAGCTGTAATTCAGATTAGTTTCAAGCCCTTGTCCTCTGGCTGTAGCTGCCAGTTGGTATTTAGCATTCACATCTAATAGCTATTTAATAGTCTTGATACCATCAACTTTACTATACCACGGTATTCAGACTTGGCACAAATCCACCCCTCATACTGCAGGATATTGTCCACAGTGACATAACAGGCTGGTTTAAGGGGGCCACTGCTCTTTTCCTATTGGGGCTCTGTATGTTTGTGCTGTGGATGTGACACCCCTTCATTGGTGAAGAACTGAAATAAACAAAACCAGGAGAATTATTTTTTTTTAAAGCCACAGGAAGAGAAAGCCAGGTATTTTTTATGGAGTTTATTTTGTACCCCTGGAAAAAAAAGTGAATAAAAAAGGACAACACTTGCTCTGCACCCTTAAGGCTCCTAAAGTGCTCCCTAATTACCATTCTCTTTCCCAAGGTCATAATGGAATGCATTCCAAAATGGATTATGTTCCCACTCTGGCTCTCTCATTCTTTCTTTTTTCTCCTTCTTCCTTGCCCCTTATTTAATTGCTATCATTCTCCCTCCTTCTCCAGGTCCCCTCTCTTGTTAATGGCTTACACATGTCAGCCGAGTGGTTGTGGCACTGCATTAAAATGCCCTGGTGATCTGTACCATGCTGTTCCTCCCATGGCTAGATCACAGTGTTCTGCTTAGAGTACACAACCCCAGTACTCTGCCAACCCACCTGTCCAAACCACACTATCAGGATCCCCAGTCATCTGTCACTCCGCCAGCCCTTTGTAACTGCCACCTGTTTTCAGTGACAAAAACAAGACACGCTGAGTGTCTGACGCACACTTCTTTCACCTTGAGGGGTAGATATTGTTTGTATCACTCTGACCTAAAAATCAGACCATTGACAAAAGCCATAAACAATATTTCAAAATTGGTCTGTAATTAAAGCAAATCTTAATATAATCTATCCTGCACAACACTTGGAACAACCTGCACGCTTTACGTTACATGAAACCAAGGTGCACAGGAGATGCAGGTGCGTGTGTAAATCCAAGCAAGGAAAGTGAGGGACTGATATTCAGGTGAGGAGGGCTCTAGCTGCTGTGATGTAAGTACACTTGTGCATGTCATCAACAATGGCTGCCTGTGAAGCAAAGCCCTAAGGCCACGAATAACATGCAGCAGCTGTAGCTCAAAGAAAAAAGCCTCTCTCTATCTGTTTGTCTCCATCATTTAACCATAAGAAGAGAAGTCCAAACCATCAACAAAGGACCAAGTAGGCCTGAATCCTTTGGAGCTCTATAGACTCCTTGGTGCAAGTTTTCCACAAGAATGTCCCCATATGTTTCACATTATAATTCGTCTCCAATACACCATAGCCCACAACAGTACAGAACCCCAAATTATAGGCACTGCAAAACACAATTCATTGAGGAAGACATTTAAGGTTTAAAAAGAATCAAAGATGCCTAACCAAACTTTGGGGAGTTCATTTTAAAGGCTTTCAGTAATACTTTTCCACATTAGAAACCATAAGAACAGTGCTTGCTCAGTTTGAATGACTTCTCTGTCTTCAGATTCCTGCACACACAGACATGCAGTCATCCACACACTCCCGGTTTTGGTAGGACACTGCCGAATTAAATACAGAGAGCAGTGCCCTGTTTTCCTCCTGGAATAAATTGACAAAACTCAAAGAAATGTGATTGGGCAATGTAGATGGATAAAGCGCGCGGGCACGAGCGCGCGGGGGGTATTCTGTGTGTGAAGTCCTAATCCTGCTTTTGAGTACAGACCAGCCCAACTTTAAAACCCTCCCTGCTAATTATTGACCCTGGAAACGTTCAGACGCCGTGCCTTACCTTTTCAAACTCAAAGCGAGTACTCAGATTCTTCGATTTTCCTTTTTGATTCCGTTTGTCTGAGCTGTTGAAAGAGAAATAGTGGAGTAAAGTCCTGAGTCAAAGAGTCCTCAGCCCGTCATGCAGGCTTACAGCGGCCTGAGAGGCTCATTTTCCTGTGCTGGAATGTGCTCTCAGGGTGATCACAAGCGCTTCTGTTGGCTCACTGTGTCCCGGCTGGACCCGGTTATCTTAATTGGGGCTGCCGGTGATAAACTAGAAGCCCTTGCTCGATTGCCGAACTGCTGCCGCTCCTGCCTCCTGCTGTTGCTCTTCAGCCCCCCACCCCCAGCACACTTCCTCCAGTACAGGCGGCCGCTGCCGCCGCCACAAGTCCTGGCACGGGATAGTCCTCCCACTGCGCCGCCAGAGACCTTCTTCCCTCCCTCTTTTCCCTCCCCTGTGGCCAACCTCCCCACAAAACTCCATCACATGTTGAGACTGGACAAATGCAAAAACGTTGGCGTTACACCATTAGATCAAGAGATGTATAAGTTTAAAAGCACAAAGTATAATTCCAGAAGTTAACCTTTTACGCAGAAAAGTTCCCATAGCCTAAATCGGGTGTAGCCTTCATGGTTATATGTGTAGAGTTGGGCTTCAAATTAAATTAACAGATCAAATGATGATGAATGATGTTCGTTATTGAAAAAACTCTCTTATCCTAAACTCCAGTGGTTTTGACAGGTGGTCAGTTTAACTTTGGGGTGCAAAAAAAACTTGCTTGACAATTTATATTTAATGCTTGATTAATATTATCAACAGATAGTGACAACGCATAAATTTGAACTATAACAGCTCATGCATTGCTTTTTTACAACTTCATAATTTTGTATTCATCCCTTTGGTAAAATGTTGGTGCTGTATAGCTCACAAGCTTGTCTTAGAATAACTATTAGCGCCATCCATAGTTACATAACAATGATTACTGCTTTTGATCCAAGAATGTGCAATAGTCCCTCTTAATACAGTGGGTTGTTGGAGTTTTAATTGTGCAATATATCCAACAAATAAATGAATACATGAATGAGTGAATGCATCAAAACTGTTAAGATAACTTTATTTTTTAAATCAGAGAAATAACATTTTAGTGGCAAAGAACATTCGTTGTTTATCAGTACTTTGCAAGAAGTATTTTAAGCAGAATCTCAAGATTTGCAATTAATAAAAATGTTTCTTTCTAAAAACTAAAATAAAGCATACATGTCAAACTGTAATAAAAGTAACATTATTTACGAGTGCCTGAAGCTAAAGTTAACAAGTATATTCTAACATAACAAAATGCTAAATTCTACAAAAAAGCAGCATATTAAAATATGCTCATTCAAAATGTGTGGATTAGAACAGTATGGTTATAAGGAACACATTTACCACCAACACCAACTCACCAAAAAAAAAAACTGCAAACAATCAAAACATTTAAATGAATTAGAATATAAACAATCTTCCCAAAATCAAATAGCAGATATACTTTTAGAAAAAAATGTTAAAATGTATTAAAATTGCATGGGAATTGTTAGTTAGTTAGTCTTAGGTTTATTCTTTTTCTAAGCTGTGTTTAAAGAGAAAGGATCAGAGCCGAATGTGGTACTATTGGAAGAAAAGCTGTAGGTGTAAGTAGAGGAGTAATCTACACTGCCTCTACGAGATCCACTCCTGGAACCAGCCCTGGACCCAGAGCGAGATCCTGGGTTAGAAACATTGTAAGGGCTGCTGATTCCTTTAGTGGACACTGATGAGGCCTGCAGCATCTTCATACCATTGCTTTCCTCCACCATGCAGCTGTCCATGGCTTCCTTGTAGGAGACTTTCAGCTTTGTCTTTGGACAGGTCAGGATCTTCTGGTGGTTCCGTGTATCCTGAAGCTTCATGGCCCCTTGACCATCTAGCCAACGCCTGCGGATAGCCTCTTCAATGGTAATGCGACGTCCAGTGCCAGGCTCAACCAATCCTCCTGTCACATATTGAAACTCCAAGAATCTCTGACCGGCCTCATAAGGCAGCCATGTCTCTTTTACTGCCTCTGCTGCAGACATCTTTCTTTTAGTCTTCACATCCTCAAAACCAACATAGGCTTTCTGGGAAGGTTTCAGCTTAGTAGCCATACTTTCATCAATGATGCCCTGATGAACAGCATCCTGCAGTGACAGTCTCGAACCAGTAGCAGGGTTGATAATGCCACCTGTGCATGCCTGGGCCTCCAGCAGTCTCTGCGATGTAATAGTGTCAACTATACCTCTTCGAAGCCCTTCAGAAATAGTTATCTTCTCCAAGGTCTCTGTGTCAAATATGGCTGCGACAGGACTCTGGTCATCAAACATCTCAGGGGGAGAGACGGTAATAGAAATACTGCTCAGGCGTCTACGAACAGTAGGGGAGGATGGTGCAGCCTGGGTAGGGCTGTTGCAGGTGAACATATCTGCACTGCCGCCTGCAATGGTCATCTCGGTGCTGTCAGTTCTGCTGGTAATTTGGTCTGCAAACTGGGTCAAGGTTAGTTTTCCAGCACGATACTGGTCCAAAGATTTCTGGTCGATGAGGCCACGTGTCAGGCAGTCCTGGATGTCATACTGGGTTCCTGTCTTCCTATCCACTATCACCAAACGTGAAGAGCCATCTGACCCCTTGATAGTTATTTCCTCCCACTCACACTCCTGCTCCGATAAGTCCAGGAAGGTGTCATAGTCAATTAGCTCCCGGTGAAAGGCCTCTCTCACTGACATCTCCAGCCCAGTGTCTGGGTCAACTATCACAACCCTTCTCTTACGGAGGACATTGGTACGAGTGTCTTGTGACTTCTGGGGTTTCGTCTTGTCTTTAAGTGGCAGGAGAATTAGGCCAGTTTTGGCATCTGTGATGCATCTTTCCTTCAGCTGAAGATATGTAAGGTTGTCCTTGGTGTTAGGGTCAAAGAACCCTTTTGTGTCATCTCCTTCATAACTTAGAATGTCATTCATCTTTTCATCAAAATATCCCCTTTTATAGGCAACAGCGACATCAATACGGTGGCTCTCTTTGGGGTCAATAATCCCACCACTAGCAATCTGGGCCTCAAGCAGACGGATTCCATGACCTTTCTCAATAAGCTCTTTCTCAATAGCCTGGAAGAGGGAGATTGTCTTTCCTGTTAATGGGTCTGTGTATCCA
>NW_018127908.1:2906439-2911731 GCF_001952655.1 Monopterus albus | reverse complement strand
ACACATTGTTAACTGGATCAACAATGAAGCCAGAAGCAGCTTGGGCCTCAAGAAGCTCCAGGGTGGTTCCTCTCATGAGAAGACCATCCTTCAATGCCTGATAGAAAGGCAAGATACTGTCTTTGGCCTCATCATATATACCCGCAATACAGGTAGAGCCGTAAAGATAGGACTTCAACTTGTCTTCAATGTCTTTGCTTGTGATTTTGCCTTGGTTGAGCTTCTGCAAGTCAGTTTCATCCAGCAGTTCAGAGTCGACGAGCTCTGTGAGAGTGACTTCACCACGGAGTCCCTTTAGTGTCACTTGATTTGCTGGCTTTTCTGGACCACGGAGGAGAAGCAAGCCAGAAGCAGGTTCTATTGTACACTTATTCTTTAGGCCATTATAGCTTATCTTCTCTCCTGTCGCCGGATCCAGATAGCAGGTAGGTTTTTTGTTCAAAGCCCTGTAGAGCTCCTCATTAATAAGATTGCGATCCAAAGCCAGATCCTTTGGAAGAAACACACTCAGAACAGGATCCAGTATGCCTCCAACAGACTCCTGAGCCTGTAGCAAGCGGATGGCTGTGTTTTTGTCTATACGGCCCTGTTTGCAAGCCTGACCCACAGATAACACTTTGCCAGTGTATGGATCTTTGAAGCCTATGCTAGCTGCTTCAGCTGTCACCAAGGTGTCTCTGTCTTTTGTGTCTACAAGTCCTCTGGAACAGGCAGTATCCACAGGCATCTTCTCATCAAATGCGGGGTCCACTATGTAGCCTGTTGCTGCTTGAGCTTCCAAAAGCATGAGGGCACTCTCTGGACTGAGAAGGTTCTTGTTTTTGGCTTCAGTGAATGACATTTTCCCTTGAGAACTTGTTGTCATGCCGGCAATAATGCCAGTTCCCTTTAGACTAAGCTGGATGTCTATAGCTACCTCTTCCACTGTTTTTTGTCCCTTTAGGAGCTGGTCTAGAGTGGCTTTAGTGATTATGCCACAGTCACAGAGCTGGTGGGCTGTGACTTTGCGGCGCACCCCATCAAACACCAGCTTGGATGGATCAATTGTTGTAACCTTCTCATCTGTCTGGGTCTGCCTGGTCAGAGTGCTGGGTCTCTGCTGCAGCCTCCGCAGCTCTCTCTCCATGGCATCTCTTTTGAGAGCCAGGTCTGATGCTTCTTTTTCAGAGCTAAGCAACCTACTCTTGTACCTGTCCTCAACAACCCTCAACTCCCTCATGAGTCTCTCAATCTCATTCTTCAGTGAGAGCCTCTCACGGCCAGCTTTGTCTCTGTCTGATTCACACTGCTTGATCTGGGTATCTCTCAGCTCAAACTGGCTCTTCATATAGTTGAAATCCTTGAGGATGGAATTCTTTTCATCCTGCAGTCGCTGTTTGTTGCGGAGTTCAGTTTCTAGTGTGAGTTTGATGCGGTTGAGCTCTTCTTCTAGACGCTGTTGACGATTCTTGTCCTGGTCCAGCAGTTTAAGCTTTGATAGCAGACTATCCTTCTCCCGCTGCAGGTCGTTGTATCTGCTTTGCGACTCATGCACCGTGATGGATGTCTGTGGAGAGATAAGAGAACTGGTTGTTAGGTCTATGCAAACATAGGCAAAAAGTCAAAACTCTAATCAACTAATACATATGGAGTACACATAATTTTTTAGCTGTAAGTTGTACTGTAAGAACTTAGACACATAAAATTGTCATGACTTTAATTTATGATGTCAAAATCCAACTTCATGATCTTCACTTGTCAGTAAACTTAATGATATTGTACTTGTTAGTATACAGTGTTTAATAAAGTGATTGTTATTTTAGCATGAGTGAAATTTAGTGACATAATGTGCAAAGTAAAAGGGTGGAAAACATGCACATCCAGACCAGAGCATTTGTAAGTAAGAAAATTTCAAGCAAAACCTTTAAAAATATCTAATACTGAACATGAATGTAGCAGGGCTACTTTAAAACCAAGTCCAGTCTTAAAGCATCTATTACCAGTCATGCAAATCAGCAAGGAAAAAAAAAAAGAAAGTTGAATTATGTGGAGATCATCCTTCAGTTCAGTCAATAATACCTCAATTGATTGCTTTTGGAATTTGTCTAGTTCCAATTTAAGCTTTTCTCTCTCCTTGGTCAGGTCATTGATGAGAGCCTGGAGCTCCGCTGTCCTCTTGTTGCTACTCTGAAGCTGGACATGCAAGGCTGAGATCTGAGCGGCACTTTCTCCATCAATAGTATCTTTGCTACGTTTCAGCTCATCTCTCTCGATTTTAGCTGCCCTCAGCTCCTCCTCCAACCTGAGTCTGTCTTTCGTCAGGTTCTGCGTCAGAGTCTTCAGCTTTTCAATCTCTGTAGTGTATTCATTGAGCTGCCGGCTCTTCTCCTCAATAGTCTTATACAAGCTCTCATTACGTTGGTTGAGCTCATAAATTCGAGCGTCTTCCTGCAGGAGCTTCTGTTTCAGTGCTCTCAGCTCAGCTATTACAGCTGCCAGTTCCTCCTTGGTGACTTTATGGTCCCGTAGGCTCTTGTCCAGAGCATCCTGTAGGGTCCTGAGATCCTGCTCATACTTCATACCAGTGGTGGAAGCCTCTAGCTGAACAGATTTCAGCGTGTTAATTGTAGTTGTATGTTCTCTGCAGGCATTTGTCATCCTCTCCAACTCAGCCTCCATTCTCTTTCTACGTGTGAACTCTTCTTGGAACGTCTTCTTTTGCTTCTCCAACTCAGCCTCCATACCATCCAGAGAACACTGAAGATCACGGATACGGCTCTGCAACCTGGCAGAATTCTGCTCGACCTTAGTTTTCTCACTGGTTTGCTTCTCCAGCTCCACTCGGGTGATGCGGATCTCCTGCTCAGAAACTTTAAGCTTGTTAATTTGCTCCAGATAGGAGGTGCTTTTTGCTTTCAGCTCTGCCTCAGCCTGTTTCAAGCGATTGATTTCTAGTTCCAGAGCTCTCCTTTTCTTCCCCTCTTCATCCAGGTTAAATGTTAGCATGCTAATCTGCCGGGATTTTTCCTGGTTGGTTTTGGTGGCCTCCTTTAATTTGGCCTCATCATCACCTCTCTGTGTCATGAGTGATTTCAGCTGCACCTCCAGTTCACTGCGTATCTTCGTCTCTTGTGTCACTGAGGCCCTCTGCTGGCTGGCCTCCTGCTCTGCTCTGAGTTTCTGTTCTTCACTAAAAGCAATGGACTGCCTCAGTCTCCTCAGTTCATCCTCTAGACCTCTCTTCTCAGCAGTCACTCTGTCAACTTGCAGTCTCAGCTCTGCTGTGTCTTCATCTTTCTGTTGTGAGGCTTTCAGGATTGTGGTCTTGGTTATGTGGATCTCTTTCTCATGTGTCTGTTTAAGTTGATTAACCTCCTGGGTGCACAGTGTTCTTACCTTTGAGATTTCTGATTCAGCATTTCGCCGACGTGCCGCCTCCTCCTCTAGCAGCATCTTCAGCCTCTCTAGTTCACGTTCCTTGTCCTTCACAGTCTTTTCTAAGTCAATCTTGGTCCAATTAAGCTCTTCCTGTTCTTTCTGTCTGCGACGAACTGCTGCCTCGTACTCTTCTTGCTGGCTGGTGTAGCGCTCCTCTGCCAGCCTTCTTTTCCTCTTCTCCTCCTCTAGCTGGTATTTAATGCGGGTCAGCTGGTCATTAAGATCTTGAAGTTGGTTGTGTGTGCTGTCCAGGTTCTCCTTGGCTGCATTAGCTTGCATTGCTGTGGTTCTCTTCACTTCCTCAATAGAAATGATCTGCTCTTTTGACTGAGTGAGCTCCAGCTTGTAGCGGTTCAAGTCATCCTCCAGAGACTTGTTTTTCTGAAGACGATTCTGGAGGTCATCCTTCAGACGCCTCAGTTCCTCCTCCAGCATTTCAATCTTGGTATTCCTGATCTGAGAAGGCAACGACAAAAAGAGGAAGAGCCTGAGTCACTTAAATTCATATTGTTAAACAGTGATGAAGGGCATCATATGAATGCAATACTTACCTTCAACTCTTCCATGTTCTTCAGCAGCTCCCCTAGGAACTTGTAGTAGTCACTAGAGCGGGTAAGTAGCTCTATATAGCGGGACTGGAGGTCAGCCGCCTGATGGAGTTAAAATTAGTGTATGAGTACTGATGTCAAATTTTCAGGTGTTAATTACATTTCAGATTTATCCTTAAATGACATGTGCAATTAAGGAACTTTAAACTGGCTGTATTATATGAGACTGTAATATAATATGAGGAAATAACCACCGTTTAATTGATATTTAACAAACAGATGATAAACAGGGCTTGATAAATATCATTTAAATAGGTCATAACTAGCAGAATTTTGATTTGGTCAGCAAAAGTGTATTAATAATAGATAAATGAAAATTTGATTAGTGTGATTTAAGGGAGAGTCAGTGCTCATACCTCTTGCCTGACCACTGATGCAGGGGACTGTAGCATTGTCCTCTTAATAGGAATATTAAGCAGTGTTTCCAGGCCTGAACTGTAGGAAGCCAGCTGCAGCTCATAGTCCTGAAAAAACAAAACGATAAACTTCATTCTGTACCATCCTTGTTGATGTCAGCTTTGCAGTATCTGTGACATTATTCTGAACTGAATGAAAACAGCATATATTATCTGATTTCCAACCTTTATGGAGGTAGCACAGGTGTCTGCATTTTTCTGCACATCTTCTACTTTCTCCCTCCTTCCTTTAATTTCAGTGTGAAGTGCCTGTGTAGTAAGAAAAAGAGGAGTTAAATTTAATGATTTAAATCAGACCATCCAGTCTGTGCTTCTTCTAAGACACCCAGTACGTTATTGGACAAAAGTTCTAATTATTTTATTACTTATTATAAGCTATTAATCAACAAAAACATTGTTCACTTAATGCTCTTGATCTAAAAGGCTAGCAAGTTGATTTCATCAATCATCTGAGAAACAATTTTACTAAATCTTCAACAATACATATGCTGTGTGACTGTAAAAACCCACACAACTACATCAGTGCTCACAGCTGTCAGCATCCCACAGTGTAAATTCTTCATATTTTTATATTTTTATTTCGAAACTAAATCAATCCTGTTTGAATATTGTTATTGATAAGAGTCTGCTGATGTGACCAAGGAAAGACATGCCTTCTGTTGGTTGAGGTGGTCCATTAGGGTCTGGATATCATTGAGCTTAACCATCTGAAGGGTATCCTGGCGCTTCCTGGCATTGTCTATCCACTGTTCCAGGGAAGTGCTGCTCTGCTGATAATGCTTCAGCTGTTTCTCCTGCTTCTCCAAGTCCCACATTCTGAGGAGGGAGGCAAGAGTGGGAGGCAGAGGGAG
>NW_018127908.1:2884851-2906291 GCF_001952655.1 Monopterus albus | reverse complement strand
TGAAAGGATATTTTTAGTCTTGTTACCAGCAATGACAAAAGGAGGATGTGAATATTTTATTATTTACAAGTACTGTAGAAATGTGTGTACATGTAAAGTCTACCCTGCTATACCTGCTATCAATTTGAGTTTGGATGCGACGCCAGCGGTCATTCATCTGACCCACCAGCTCTGAGTACTTGGACAAGTCCACGTCACACTTGTGGAAGGAATCAGAGATTTGACCATTCCAGTGCACTGCTTTAGTCAGGTCAGACTCCATAGCAGTCAGCAGGTCTCTTTTTTGCTCCAGATCACTCTTCATTTGCTGTAATAGAGAATAAAAAAAACAGCCCCCGCCCAAAAGATATTCAATTTCAGTTAATGTACCATTAAGTGATAACTAGGGGTATTGCTCTACATGGTTTTACATTTTTTCAAGTCTTGAAACTGAAACGTCTGCAGTTCAAACTAAATATTGGAAGTGTGTCAGACCTTTAGTGCGCTCCGTTGGTTTTCCACTTCCCGAAGGTCCAGAGAGGTAGTCTCCTTCTCCGTTAACCGGGCCTCATAGACTTTAATGATATCCTCGGCCTGGAGAAGGCTCTGAAGCAAGGCCTTAAGAGCTGACAGTCTGTTGAAAACACACAGTCATTACATTAAATGCAGCAGAGATGAAAAGTGATTTTACTCTCTAATCTATCATATATTAGCTTCAGGTTCCAGTCCCACTACTTTATTTTGTGGAGTATTTACTCAAACATGGTGGAATAAACAAAAAGGTGGTGTAATTACCTTTGAAGGTAAACTGAGTAGAGACCCTGCAGGCCTCCCAGTTTCTGGTTGATGATTTCCAGTTCTGATCGGAGGAACTTGGCTTGATCGGAGTCAGCAGGTAGCCCTTCCAGCTGCTTTATAATCTTTTCTCTTAGGCGCAGGTACTCATCATAAACAGAGTCCAACTCTTCATGCACAGCCTAGAAACCAGTAAGATTTATATTTTACCCATATGTTTCAGCTTTTGACATTTGGTTTTGTTTTGTAGCAAACAAAATCTTCCTCTTTTAACTATATGGAAAAATAAATGAATGATTGCATACCTGCAGCCTCTGGATGTGCACCGAGCACTCGTGCACACTGTTGTCCCCAAGAGGAACATGGAGATGACTAGTGAGAGCAGACTCAGCCAGCTCCAATCTGCGCCGAATTTCTTGTAGATTAGTGAGCATGGTAAGGCTTACGGTAGAACTGGGTGGGGGAGGCTTGGGGACAGTGGTCTTGACAGTTTTGGTAGTCTGAACCTTGATGGTTTCCTCCTTTGACGGTTCAGGCTTCACCACTTCATCCACTTTATTGGCTGATGGAAAATGCAGAGAATATGGATTTATAGTAAAAGGAATAACTCTATTTTTGCAACTTTAGTGAACTGATCATTTAGGAATAAATGAAAGACATTCTGCACTCACTGAAAGTAGGCAGCTGGACAATCAGTGTATCATAGTAGTTCTGGGCTTTATCGAAGTGGCCCTGAATAGTTTTCTTGTCCTCTTCTCCAAACATCTCAGAACCTTGGCTGGTACGCAGGAACTCTTGGTAGTGAGTTTCCAGTCTTTTGATGATGGTGCGGTACTCCTCAGGACGCATCTTAGACAGCTACCAGACAATGAAGCGGCATCAAGTTAAGCAAAAGTCACAGAAGGTGAGGAAACCTCTTCAGACAGTGCTGGAGATAACTTGTAAACTGAATCTAATTCATCTTTGCCATGGATGTGAAAAGATAAGTTAATATTAAACCTTAACAGTAAAACTAAGGAGTTAATTAGATTCTGTGTGGTATCTTACCATGGTTACAGTGAGAGAGTTAATGTAATTGATGTCTTTGAGGCAGTACTGCCATGAGATGAGGCTCTTGATGTTGATGTAGAGTTGATTCCAAATGCCCATAATGGCTTCATAATACTGCTCATTCCTGGGGAACAGAACAAGCCATCAGTCATTTGTAAAGGTAAAGAGAAACTGCAAACAGAGCAGGCATGATGACTAAATGACTTGTAAAAAAACCTTGACACCATGTCAGCAATGTATACTGTATATTACCAATACGTTATCAAAAGGCTATTTTCATAGCATAATGTCCAACTATGTATCAAACACTGCAGATGAACACCAACATTACCTTTATTCTAAAATCATTTACATAATGAATGATTATTTATGACCATGAATGATCTACATCTCCATTCAAAGTATGTTTCTCACTTGTTGGCGAGGCCGATGCTGAGTGGGTTTGGTGGAGGGATGAGCAGACACACAGAGGGAATGAGCATGTCCAGACCTCCAGGTCCCGTAACAAGCCACTTGCTGCGCTGCGAGTTGTCCTTCAGAATGCCTTCGTTCCCTTTAAGAATCCCTTTCTGAAGCACAAAATTGGGACATACAAGAATTAGATTTGTAATATTTCACTCCATTCTGTGTGTGTGTGTGGCCTTACTTTACAATACTTGTGCAGCCCAAAATTCATGAGTTACTATCTTCGTGGGGACCAGAGACTGGTCTCCACAACGTAGTTTGTCAAATTTTATGAAAACGATGGGGTGTAAGGTTAGAGCAAGTGTAGGCTTTGGTTAAGGTTAGGGTAAGTCTCCTGGAAATGAATGTAAGCCTATGTAGGGACCTGGTAAGTTACAAAAACAAGGATGCGTGTGTGTGTATGTGTTTGACAGAGAGCATACATATATCTCACCTGGTCTTGTTTAAAGTCACATAAGGCCTGGACTATGACAGGGCTGGTACTCTTCTCTTCTGGGTTGCGAGGCTTCAGCCTGACAATGGCCTTAGACTTGTTGACCAGACTTTGGACCTGCCTCTTATTCTCCATGATTTGTTCCCTCTCTTTCTGTGAATATGCAAAAATCAAAAATGTATCATCAACTGGGCCACAGAACACTGCAACAATCATGAGTAATGTTTTTTCTAATGTCCCTACCATTACAATATAAAGCAGACATGCAGAAGCCTTCCATTTAATCTCTTAGCTCACTCAACAAAACGAGCTGTTTCAGCATATTTTGTACTTCACACCTGCAGGGAAATATGTACACCCTGAACTTATCTAAGTATAATGCTTACCTCCAGGTTTTTCAGGAATTCAGCGAGGTTATCCAAGGAGGTGTTCTTGTCACAGGTGTACTTGTTTCGGATGGTCTCGTGCTGTTTCTGCAGTTTTGAATAGGTCTCGTTGGCCTCCTTGAAAAACTAAAGGTGACAACAAAAACCTTTCATCAGGGTTCACATGAAAACACAGAGGGATCTATTTTCATAAGAGCAAAGCAGGACTGAGAACGTACTTGGCTGTAGGCAGCATTTTCCTTCAGATGGACATGGATGCACTTGGTGATCTGGAGAAGCCAGCTCCACTGGGTCTGTAAGGTGTCCATGTAGGCCTGTGTGTGCACAGACAGCGATCAGAACAAAGCACAGTTGGCTGATTATGATAAGAAACATAATGCAGAAAACAACTTACTTCAATCTTATCTGAGGCAGGATGGTTGTTGTTCAGGAGTCCATCTGTTTTTGTCTTCAACTTATTTAGATCTTTCTCCTTCTCCTCCAGGTCCCTCATCAGCCTCTGCCATAAAACCAGAAAATAAGAAACCCAAAAGGCCACAAAGTACTTTAAATATTAAAGCAGGATCTACTGCCATAAACTAAGACTGAAACACCCAACCAGGGTAAAAGACTTCAGCCAGAGACGCTTACTGAGTAGCTCTCTTGCTTCTTAGGGATGTACTGGTCGATGTTCTTGTCTCCCCAGTCAAACACAAGCTCCTCCTCTTCTTTCTCATTCACCCACATGATGGCTCTTGAGATCTCCTCGATGATGTTCTGAAGGTCACGTAGCTGATTCACACGGTTGTGGGACATTTTCTGAGGCAGACATGAGGTAAATGTATGAATATGACAAAAAGTAACAATAGTGATCATGCATACTGCTGCTGTTTTTGACAAAAAGCTAGGATCTACCTGCAGGCTGTCCCATTCTTGTTCCAGGATGGAGAGGTTGTTCTTGTCAGCCCTCATGCTCTAAAAAAAGACATTTTGGTTACAAAAATAATAGGCTTTTATATATATGATAGATGACCATAAAGAATAAACATAGTGGACTAAACAGTTCAAAGGAAGATAGCAACTAAGAAGAGCTAAAAAGGCCATTTACCAGTTCGTCCCTGGCGCGGTCTACTTCCTGGTTCCTTTGGATAGAGCTGTGTTGTTTGCTGTGGCTAAAGATTTGCTTTTCTATGGTTTCTGAGTCATCTCCCCATGGAGCAGTCTCAATCATGCGCTACAAAATGCAAAATAATGTCATTACATTTTGAAATGTCTGTGTCTGTGACACTTGTCAAACACAGCCACAACTGACAGGAAATAGAATATTTTATAGAACACCATTATTGTGAAGTAATATACTGTATATTATGCAATATATGCACAAGAATACAGCTGGTATTGATCATTATCTTTTATTCAAATAAATAAATAAATGAAACTAAGAGAAAAGACCAAAATTTGTGATGCATAGTCTGTCTCTCGATGTTTTTTGACCTTCCCGCCCCCTGTGGCACTAAGCCCTAAGCCCATTTGTTCCCAGTGAAGACACATTTTTAAAAATAGGTCACCGATGCATAGCTGGAGAATGTATGCTACTTAAACATGAGTAAAGTATGCATTTAATGGGGGCTACGTTCAGCAGTGAATTAATACATATTTGGTGTTCTAACAAAGATTTACAGTAGCTGGATGGTGCATGTTGAACTGACTCAAAATAAAGTACAGTGCCAGTGTTCACTGCAATGAACAAGTGCAATGGTGTGGCTGATCCAATTTGAGGTCTATGGCACAAGTTAGCTGCACAGACAATACTCATTACCTATATTTGTAAAATACATACATTTTCTGTGTAAAAAAAGGAATTGGTTTAAAATAAGAAAAACACAGAATATCACCAGCCTCTTCTTACAAGTAGAAAAAAAAATTCACATTTCCTTGATGTTAAATCAGTGCTTTCCCCTCTTTGTCCTCTAGGCGTCAGCATATGACCAGTACATCTGTTTTTAAGCAGGAAACTATTCCAACTATTTCCCCCCTTGTTCGCAGCCCTCCACTTAGATAACAGCTCTGTCTGCAGGCCAGCCAGAGCCAGTCGCTGCTCTTTATATGTTTTTTTCTCTCTCAGCTTTCTCAAGGCTTTTATTCTCAACCACTCCCTTTTCCTTCATGATTGCTTGACTGAAGCTTAACACAACACGGTCTAATGGAGAAATGTCAGCACAATCCTTTACTGAACTGTAGGTGCAACGGCTAAAAATCAACCAGTAGTACACAGAAACAGTGGGTGAAAATGGCAGTAAGTAGGGCATTAGATAATGTGCATCCAGTTCAGGGGTTTTATAAAAGGCAATATCTAAAGACTGAGAGAAAATATGGGAAGAAATGTTTCTATATCCAAGACAGGCAGGCAGAATGAATGACGGAATATACCGGGGTGAGGCTAGAAGTGGTGACTGAATGACAGGGTGTGGTTTTGGGTGGGAGGGTTACAGAGATAGAGAAGACATTTTCCCATGAACATGTCAGAGGTCAACTGACTGCCCTGTCTCTTAACAACTGACTCAGAGGACAGTGTCAGATTTCACACTGCTTTACTTCTACTTTTCTTTCTGCCTCCACAGTCTTTATCTCCCCTCCCTCTGCACTCTCTCTCTCTCTGAGTAGAGCTCTTTCCTCTTCTTTGTTTCAGTCCTCCTGCACCTCTCTTGGCCTCTCTCCCTCACGGATCAGGTTTTGGCAGTGCCTGGATGGTTTCAGTTACACAAGGTCATAATATGTGGTCGGGTATTGTGAAACTGATTTCAACTATATCACTGATATTTCTTGTGTTTGATTGTGTTGTTAGGTAATTTCTTAGCCTGAAATGCCTCTGAATGTATGAAGGTATGTATGTATTACCTTCTGTTGGGAAATCCAGGCCATGGCATCGTTAAAGATCCTGCCCCCCTCAAGGGAGCTCACACTGCTCCTGTTACGTCTTAATGTCACACCACCGCCAAGTTGCTGCTGGATAGCAGCATGCATGCTCTGCAGCTGGTCTACACTGTGGCATTGTAAACAAAAGGAACATGCACTGTGAATCTTCCACAGACACACTAATCTTTCAAGTTCAAACAGCTCAGCCGGAGAAATACAGCTGAGTGAGCAGAATGTGTAGCAGGTGTTACACTCCTCAGTATTGCTGTCTCTGTGTAAGGTTTGGTTCAACTAAAATGAACCTCTGTATGTTATTCCTACCATGTTAATCTGCACACAGGGTCTCTCAAAAGTGTATGCACAGGTATAAATGAAAACTGTAAATGCAAACACGAAAGGCCGCACACAAACTGATGAGTGTACACCGGTACTTTACAAGGCACACACAGAGCATATTGTCTTACCTTCTGAAAACATCATTAGGTATACGCATTTGCTGCATGTCTCTGCCACAGAGCTTCAGCTGCTCCAGGGTCTCTGCAGCCATGAACAACCACTTCTCCACCTCTGTACCTGGAGCACCCTATAAAGTCACACAACACAGACGCTGAACTCTTGCCAGCTTTAAGAGGTGGCAGAGAAGATTTGCTTTTCACTTCACATCCTGCCTTGACATGGAAACAGAAAAGTGTACAGTCTCACTTCCCACCATTCTTCTGGTAATTTTCCTACCACTAGAGGCTAACATAAACAAATAACATTAGTTATGTTGAGTGTAATCTGTGTGCCACACTTACACCCTGGAGAGCCATCTTTGCTTTTTGCAGGTAATCGTGACACTGGCTAGTCAGAAATTGACATTTTTGCTGAAAGGCCTGTGCACTGAAAAAAAAGATCAAATATTGTGCGCTTTAAACACAATTTTACATATACACAGACAATTTTGTCTGATTAAAGGTTACTGTTGAAGATTTTAGAGAAACGTGAATTTAACTAAAACCATCAACAGAAAAATCAAACTGATATAATTAGCTGGTTGATTTTCATACTTTATATAAGCAAAAGTTGAAACATGGATACTGTTAATATAGTTAATTGGTTACTAAAAAGTTATAAATGCATGTAAATGATCATTGAATTTCACAGAAATTAAAACTTAGAAAATATACTACATCCATGTTTACACAGCAAACAACACAGCAAAATGACAATAATGCTTGGAAATCAAACAAAGACCAAAGCAGTTAGTGATGAGGAGCAACCCTTTCAAATTATAAACCATTGTTTTAATCAACACCCATTCATTCGTAGTTTTTAAAACTCTGTGGGTCCTGGGACATGGGAATAGGTCACCAAATAGGCACCACAACAAAAACTAACCAGCTGTTGGAAACGCTGGACACTTTAAAAAGCTGGTGTGGTCTCTATACGCCTAAATAATACTCTATGTTTTACATTAGATTTGTTCACCACTGTATTGTTTGCATATTGTACAACATTACTATTCTAATTGACATTAACATCATAATGAATGGCTGTAATGGGGTGTGTACAGGTATTTCCCCTACTGGGATTAAGAACATTGGGCAACAGAATAGGAGCCATTCAACTAGGATTACTTTGACACATATATCGCGAAGATAAATTAGACTTTTAGGCCTTACGGACAGAGGTCTAGACCTGGGGTGCATTTGGACAAAAGGACAGTTTTACCCAGTGAGAAAATCACTTTCACATTGTCTTCTCGGAGGCACAATACAATACAAATAAACTTTACGGTCTTCCTGGAACCTGCCTGATGACACTTATCTCCTTTTTCTATCTTAAAGTTCACATTTTCACGACACTTATCTCCTTTTTCTATCTTAAAGTTCACATTTTGACGGCGATTTATACCGTTTTCTTTGTGAGAACAACTTGACGCGCATTCTTCTACATGTCCATTTAATGATCGATACGCGCAGCCCAGACAAAGCAACAGGTGATATCAAGACGCTTACCTCATTCCACCACCTCCACCCCCAACCATGCCAGCTTGCATTTTCGGTCCCCCGACCCCGTGCACGGAGGCCCTGGAGACGGTGGTGTAGGTAGTGTATCCACCGTCCCCTACTTGGTAATCTCCCTGGTAGCCGTTTCCACTTAAGAACACGTCTCTATAACCTGGACTCGCCAAATCCGGTCGCGAATTAGTTCTCTGGCCCATGGTGGCCAGTTTTGAATTGGAGCCGTACATACTCATTGTTACTGAGCTGTATTATGCCTTGAGAAAGTAGTTTTTAGTCGTTCTGTTCTGCTGTCCAGACAGTGGACAGACCTTGCGCGTCTCCCCTCCCTGTCTCCTGTTGCGCAGATAATTGTCTGCTGTGAATAGACGGAAACTGTTCGCTTTTGGTTTGGACAGAAGCCACACCTTTCTGTGTTTACGAAACACTCCTGCACATATCGGCCTGTGTGGGAAGAACAGTGCTGGGGTTGTAGTGTCATTGTAGTTTGAAATTTTCTTGGTTGTTAACAATTAACCTACATTTCTAAAGTAAGTCTTGTTAAAGTTTTGTGTGACATCTTCAGAACATTGTCAAATTGTCCTGTGGTTTACACAGACAGCTTGTCAGAGATGTTTGTTTGCTGCTGCTGTTGTTTTGTTGTTATTTTAATGAGTTGCTAGCCAAAGGAGGACTGTTGGAAACCTTTTAGCAGTAAACACTAGCACATTTACATTGATGTGTTGATCACAGTGAATTTTCCCTGTAATAAACCAATACATAAAATGAAATAAATTCTTGATTTTGCTGAGGACTCAGTGTCCTTTTAGAAATCCTTCACTGCATTTATGTGTGCACTAGTGTCCTGGCTATGATCAGGTTGTGTTATCCTAATTTCAGAAACCTGGAAAAGCCTTATTCCTGGTTTTGAGAAGCCCGGAGTACTCCAGTAGAAACCAGAATACTGTGGTGTGTACACACCTTATCCAATTGTTTATATGGCTGAGATGGTGAGAAAATGAAGACAAAATCAGAGTCCTGGGTACTGTTATGATCATGTAACAGGACATGATTAACTAGGTTTCTCATGTTCCATGTAAATTCCATTACCCTGAATATGATCATAACCAGGATACTAATGTTCATTTCCATGTACTCATTGATTCTCACATATGCACCCTCTGAATATATGGCTTAAATCCATGTTTCTTTCTACATAAATTTCTCAGCAATGTGCACTCTTCTGTTTCCCTCAGTCACAGCTTCAGTCACCATACCCAACTGATGATAAGTACAGAATAGGCCTACAGCAGCAAACACATGTAATCCTCACTAGAGTGAGTGGAGATAGTGGTTTTGTAAAGAATTTGTCATTGTGGTTTCAACATTCATGAGGTCAGAAGGAGTCCATTTGGGGATTTCACTGTTCTGCATAGTTTGACGCTGACAACTAAGTGATACCAAAGTTTTGTAAACAAATAAAGGTGCTTTTTTTAGTTTAAAGTTTGCCTTTCCTTTTTATATTTTTCCTTTACTGTCACACTGTCCTTACATCTCTGCTTCTGCTATTTTTCCATTTTTCTGCACATATTAGACATCACAGGTAGGTGTGGCCGAGCTTTGAAAAGTGAAAGGGAGTGAGAAAGAAAACTAGGCAGAATAGGGAGGGTGAATGAATTTGATTGTGCAGATGTTACATAAGAAAAGACAGAAGACACCAGTGATGAAGAGATATAACAGAAAATGACATAAACAACCACTCAGCGTCTTAAATGCTTTGGTTTGATACAAATGATATCATTGTGAAGTCGTACAGCCTTTCATGACTGAAGGAAACAAGAGCTGACTTTGATGGCAGACATATTGTGCCCCCTGGTGTTTTAGCCCCAAGCTACTGCAGTTGTACAGTACACAACTAATTCACAATGTCACATAGAAGTGTGAGAAGTGTGAGAACACTGAGGACTGGAGGTACGGGAGGAGCAAGAAGCATGCTCAAGGGTAAGCACTGAAACGATGACTTTAAAGAACCAACGCCCTTGACAGGAATTTTCAAACCATTATTGCTACTCCTTTCTTTGTCACCACCAGACTTTTTCCAAACTTGTGCTGAGCATTTGGATCTTAAACAGTAATTAATTTTACTTCCAACTGTAACGTGATACTTTCTTTCAAACACTAAGCACACCCACCAAAAGACTCAGTGGATTTGCCTTAAGCGTGTGCTCTACCCCCCAGCTCTTAATACGTGCTTTCTGAACAAAAGACAATGCAAGACTGAGCATGCACAACTTGCCAAATGTCAGAGTGAGAACAGCTCTCATGCCAAAGGAGATGGCCTGTATGAGAAAATGAACCTTTCTGTACTGTATGATGGCAGAGATTCATTGGAACCAGGCCATTTCTTATAAACTCTCTCCAGCAGAAAGGGTTTTGCCTCATTATATTAAAATCTTAGACATCGAATTCAGTTATTAAAATACTTTTCTGAGATTGTTGTGCGTGGTTGTGCTATTTTTTTACAGTCTGCTGACAAACAATGTTTTTTTTCTGCAAGATAAGAATCTCTCTTAGAAATGTGAGTATGATCAGAATCACGGTGAGGTGGGGCAGACTGAAGGGACGGTTCATTTAGTCAGATTGAGTAATACTTGTCTGTCATCATGCACTGGTTCCACCCTCTTTCTTATCCTCCTCTATCCTTTATGTCTAGTTTTTACCTATACTCCTGTCTGCATTATCTAATCACGTTTAAAAGCTTTGCTGAGTCTCCAGCTCAGCTTGGAGTAAATATTTAACCTGATGTTTACTTTCAGTGCCAAAATCCATGCACAGCTACAGTAGATTTTCTGGTTGTAAAATGAAGACTTGTTGCATGTGAATTTGTCACAGATTTACACCAACATGAGAATGAAATGTGATTAATCAAAAACACAGGATTAACGCTCACGAACAGGTTGTTGGTGCCTAGTGATTCACAGCGATATGATTTCCAGACACTTGCACTGACATAGTTTACTGAGTAAACAGCAGCAAAGTCACACACTTGCTTTAATAATTGTCTCCCTTATTAATTTCATGTCCTGAGCTGATTCTCCTGACCAGCTTGTCAACAGGGTTTTTTTTTCTGAAATCTGAAAAAGAGACATTTGTTAAGTGTTGATCCTCAAGACTATAAGGGCTTTGAAACTGATTTAATACATCACTATAAAGATTAAGGATTCACATAAAATATATACAAATAAAAATGGTGGAAAAGTTGATTAATTAGGTGGATGTAGCCCTGGTTTAAATACTGATGTCATGAATAAAATTCTCCTGTTTAAAAGCTTTTCATGATCATTTTTAACCATAAAAACATCAGTCATCTTGAAAAGATGAACAGATATCTTTGGAACTTAAACTCATTCACCAGAATATTAAAGAGAACATGAGCTCAGTTCTCAACCGGGAAAAAAACCTGTAGCATCTAAGGGTATTCTGCAAGGGCTTTGAGCTAAACATAGAAACCATTCAAGGCCCCTTTCTATAGCAACCACCCAAGCTCAGTAATGTTTTTTCTTTATCTAAGTTGACATTAACAGCAGTGTAATAAATTACACAACACTGCGCTTGGCTATTTTTTCGACTTTGAGATCAAGTTGTACTAAAGCTATACACAAACCCCACATTATGGTTAAGTTGTTTTCTTGTCAAAGGATGTTTTTATTTTTATTCTTTTTTGTAATCTGCACAAATCTATTACTGTTAAGTAGAAATGTTATAAGAGACACACACACTTATCTAAAAAGGGGAAAGTTTTTCATTATTCGTTGCAGCTTAAAAGCTCAGACACACACCTCATGTGTAACCAGTTGGTTTGGAACACAGAGACAGATAAAACAACACACACACACTGATCTGACTCATAGCAGTGCACAGGGGCGGATCCTGGACACACCTGAATTTGTTGCTATGGGAGGTAACAGTCAGGTTTGAATGATACTAAACAACTCAGAAAGATAATATGACTGCACAGCGTTCAGCCAGTTTCTGTTGGCACACAGCCATGCAATATAGTCTGCACACACTATGCTTTGCCTGCATGATAGAGTTAGAAAGGATAAAATAGGTCTGTCATTATGGTTTTTTAATTCACTGGGTTGTTGTACAGCACATTAAAGGATTAAATATATGCATTTAACGGCTTCATTTTATTTTGTGAGAATTCTAAGCCTGCTTAAGAAAATGCCCAGTACATTTATATTTCACCAACACCCTCACTTTGCTGAGAGAGAGAACAGGCTAGATGCTGTCATATGAAAAACAGCCAGGAGCAGCAAAGCAGTGCTGTTGCCCCAGTTTGTCTGCAGGGGTCATCAGTGTGTCACAAAACACAACAACACCCTGCAGGACAGTCAACTGTCCTCAGTCACTCTTCCAGGGGGTTGCTCAGGACCGGTCGCACTGCTTTGCATACAGCAGCCTTAAAACATGTTTATTCAATTGTGAAATAAGATGAGGTCACATCCAATGTAGTGTGCTGCAACTGTTGGCTTTTTTCCCATAATAATATTTCTTTAAAGAATAATACATCTCATAATATTAAAAAAAGTCTACATTTGATCTATTAAATAAAACAAATTTAAGTATGCATCTCTTTGAGTCAGTAAACAGGCATGTACTAGCACACTATGGCCAGAAGGGTGAAGTATTGTTGAGCACACATGTGCTGTGGTCACGTAGTCGATCAAGCTAGTGAGTGTGAGTCAAACCTGACTGGTATCGAACTAGTTACTGTTCATCCAGTTCTTACAAATCCTTCATCTTGAGTATTACAACACAACAAGTCATAATCTGATCATATAAATAAATGAAATAATTGTGCCACTACAATGAAATGTTAATGTTAGGGTTGCAGCATGTATTTTTATTATAATAATAAGGTGGAATTTAAATCAAATGTGGCAAATTCATGGTAAAATATAAAAATAATTAATCATCTGATTTGATACTAATAAGCTTTTCAGCACCTAATGGTAAAATACTGTCCTGTTGCTCTACAGAGTGGTACCATTATCTAATAGGGCATATAAAGGATTTATAAGTTGTAACTAATGTATTAACAGGCAACAAATCAGTTTCAGTCAAGCTTAAAAAAAAATACAACATTTAATACGGAAGGTTTTGGGTTGCCAGGTTGTGAAAAATTCAATTGTGTGGTGTTTATCTTTCTCTAATATAACTTACTCCTGGCTTTAGGAAACCCTCAATATTTAATTCATCCATTCACCCAAGAACCTGACATCAGTTTTATAAGATCAGTCTTGAAGGAGGCTTAAAAAAATCCTTTATTAAAACTTTTTTTTAAACTGTGAACCTGTTGGCTTTTTATAAAGTGAGAAATTGATTGAATTTTACATGACCAAGAAACCTAAGCATGTCTTATTGTTGATCTTTAATAAGGGGAATAAAAAACTATTCAGTAACAGTAAATGAGACCGTCTTTAGTTACAAACACATTATCTTTATCTGGCACCTAAAGAATTATAGGGACATAAACTTCAGGGAGATTTAATAATTAAATATGGGCTAATATTAATCATAAGAGACTAGCAACTGTAACTGTAATAACTGCTGTCCCTAAACAGCAAATATAAGTATTCTCTTCATATATTCGAGATTTATTTCTATTTTATAATGATCTAAATAAGCAAATATTTATTTATTTAAATTTTCTTTTCTGGTCTCTACCAATGTTGCTAAAGAAAGGGGCGGGGACAGCAGGAGAAGTCCCTCCTCCTGCCTCCCGTTGATTGGACAGCTGCACCATACATTTACAATATTTGTATTTATTAATTATTTATGCTATGTATAGTTATTAATTTATTACGTATCTGTATATTTTGTGCTTGCCACTTGTAATTTCTGTAAACCCAGAATCGAATTACCTAAATCTTGTAACTTTCTGACAAATGCTTCTTGGGAAAAAGTCACTAAAAACAACAACGGCTGCTTTGATTTCATTCAGCCATCAAATAAAATAATATACACCTAACATGGTTGCAAAAATATCCACTGTAGAAAGACCACATATTCTGCAGTGTGTTCATTTATTTGAATAAAATATATAACAGCCTATATCAGTGTCTCTTCTAGCCTACTGGATACGATAAAATATTAGGCTATAAGGAACAATAATATCGTTTTTCAGGAGGTGACTTGGTGTAACATTGTAAGGAAAATGGACATTTTCCTTTCAGAGCGGTTACCGGTAATCTCAGGTGGCCATGTTGGGGTAGAGTCGACAGCCTTTATGGGCAGGTGTGTTACCTGCGGCTCCCTCAGGAAGCACTTCCTTGGGCTCCAGTGCCACAGCTGGCAGACACAGATGCGATGAATCAGACGACGGAAAACATCATGTAGTGGTCTCATAGTTATCACTGCCTTCAGTTCCACTCCGCCTTTGTTTTGGGAGCTTATGCCCGCACGGGTTTTTGGTGGCACACCAAGAGGATTGCTTCCTGATAATAAGAGAGGTGCGTCTTCTTTCCATTCCAGTGATTGACTGCGCACGGCTTTCACCGCCGGAGCTGGGGCATTGACGCATTGTGGAGTCGACAGGGGGTAGCACTGCAACCCCGGCTTCGCTACACACACGCATCTATCGGCGAGACCGCGATGGCCGTGGTGCAGCACGACACGGAGGACCGTCAACCGGAGAACGGCTTCGTGTCCCCCGAAACCACGTCGCCGGGGCTGCTGACACGCATCGATGGGTCTGTCCTGCCATTTCTCGGGGGATTTGGGAAGTACCAGAAACAGCTGATCGTGTTGACATGTATTCCGGCGTTATTTATTGGATTCAGCCAGTACTCTGATTATTTCCTCCTTGCCCAGCCAAACAACACATGTATCCAGCCTTTGGCAAACCTGACTAACCAGTCTCCTGGCCATTCTTCATTGTTAGGCGGTCCAAAAAACATGAGTGCGCGGCCAGTTCATATTTATGCCAATAGAAGCTCCGGCACCCATAATGACACGACCGGCATGCAGTGCAAATGCAGTGAGTGGACATTCGAGCTGCACACAGGACTTGTGCAGAACGTGGTTACCAAGGTAAGCTGTCCTTCTCCAGGATGGGCATCTTTTTCATCCTATTGTGTTATGCATTGTGCTATTGTTGGGCGCCGAGTCATTTCTATTTTGTAGGGGCTCACAGAGTCACGACTTGGCTCACAGTGGTTGTCAAAGTAGTAGGACTGTTTAGGTGAGAGCATGCATAGTGCTAGTCATCTTCACAGCTAAGACAAAGTGTGACCTAAAGCAGACGCCACCACTGACACACATGGGACAAACAAACAAACAAACAAACAAATAAATATCCAGGGCTGGTGGAGTTTGCCTGGTCCTCATATGGACATAACAGACATGGAGCCTTTCATTTGGAGCAAGTCACGGGTGCGCTCAACTACATCCCTGGCCAAACATCACCCTAATCAAACACCAGTGAAATATTCTTGTACTGGTAGCTTTCATTATGGGTATTTCTAGTGTGTCTATGTGTTTACTTCCTATCACATAACCATAATGTTGTATTATTCCTGTCTGTACAAACCACGGCTGAGGAGACAGTATAGGCCTGCAGCGATATTAGTTGTTCTGCCAGCTGGAGAAGGAAGTGTTTTATATCTTATTATGCCTGTTAGCTGTTCACCAACTGTGGATGCTGCATTCTTGTGCTCAAATATCAAGTTTTATTTTAGAAAATTATGAACCATTTTCCTACAGAACACTCCAGGTAAACCTGACATTCATATTCTGATCAGAATGTCATTATGACTTGAGACACCGGGAACATCAATATGTTCAACGTTCCATTTAGAAACAGTCTAAAATGTTGGCACATCCTCTAATAACCTCACACACCCTTACAGACCACAGTAGATTGCATTTGAATCTGCAGCATCTTCAGCCCTGATGAGTTAGGCATGGACGTCATCAGGAAGAGTTTGATCTGAAGCCAGATTTCATTGCCTTTCTGTGCTGTAGGAGGAATTTGTGTCAACCTGAGTTTGGGCACACTGTGATGGCAAAATCCCATCATCTTATCACTGATAAAATCCTAATTTAAATAAAGAAAATGCAATGCAGCTGGGGTGGCATGGTGGTACAGTGGTTAGCGCTGTCACCTCACAGCAAGAAGGCTCGGACCCAATGCCTTTCTGTGTGGAGTTTGCAAACCCTCGTTAGGCTAAGGATAAGCATTGATGGACAATGCAGCTATGGCATTTCAGCCATGAGCCTGGGGACAATTTAATTTCATAATCTGATCACAGGGTAATTGTATTGCATGAACTACAGCCAGGCTGACCTGGACACATTCAAAATGCTCTAAACCTGCAGCTGAGTATGAAGTCACGCATGAGGAAAATCAGTTAGGTGGACTAACATTCAAAAAAAGGTCTGTTTTCTCATGGGTAAAACAAAAAGAAGTTTCTCAAATGAAGGCTCTGGTGCTAAAATGCTGCTTTCGCCCATCACGTTGATGTCATAAACTGCAGATACTAACATTTGTGTTGCCTTTGCACACATGCGAAGCACATCATGTTGATATTACCGCCATTACAGATCAGTGACGGGTCTGAAAAGTTGGCTGAAGTGTCTGGCATTGCTCATCTTCCCTGACCACATACAGTCCACATTCCTACAAGGACATTGTCAGGAGAAAGTGAATCAAAGGGCAGACAAAGCTCAAAATAGAGCCAAAAGTGAAGCAGAACTGACTCTCCCACATTGTTGGTGTTGTCTCTTTTGACAGCCTGTTCATCACTCTTCTCAGACCTCCTTTTCCCACCACAATACAGACACTATGACGTGACACTACCGCAGGAAGTACTACTTTGGCATTACTTCATGTGTTTTCATTGCACAGGGATTGTGCACCTGTGACACCTGGTCTCAGAAAAGCAGAGCAGAGTGCCAGTGCTGATGAGATATGGTACTGTCTGTCAAGATGTACCCACAAACCACATGCTGCTCTATTATCTCTTATATCACATGTGCTCAACATGTAAATATAAATAGATGTTTTCACTGTGTGCCTCTTAGGCCTCGTCTCCAGAATCAGTAGTGCAGGAATAAATCCTGGCTCATTTCTTTTTCCTCGAGGTGTCATAGAAAGAAGACTTTGATGGAGGCAGCAGAGGTTGAGGTGGTGGTGAAGGATCCACAGTGGTTAATGTGGAGACCCATCCTAATTGAATTAAAGCTCTTGAGTCAATGTTCATTTTAATTGAACTGAGCCTTAGAAATGAGATTGTATTTTTCCCCTGAGATGGTTAGAGTGTCTCTGCCACCTCAGCTCCCATTCAGATAGGAATCAACTTCACACAATGTCCAAAACAGTGGCCTGAGAACCTCCTCAAAGCAAAGACTAACCTCTCTGCTGATGTCCTATGACAGTTTGGTTCTGTATATAAATCAGGCACTTGGAAATTATAGATTGATGATTATTTTAGGATCAAAAACAGAATTTATAATTAGCCTCCTGTAATATACCACCGTTAAATGGCATATGGTGGTGCAGAACTACCACACACTAATACATTTAGGCCATATTTAATGTAGAACACAATTATTTTTGCATAGTAAGATTAAAAAGGTGTAACAAATTCCTCTATTTCAAGCTGTTCTTCAAAGTGCTTGTTTTGTTCGACCAACAGTCCAAAACCCCAAGCCATTTAAAATGATACTGACAGCAGCAAATCCCAATGTATGTTTGGCATTGTTGCTTAATGAATTACTAAAATGATTATATGAATTGTTGTAGCTATGTTTTCTGTTCTCAGAATGTAGGTCAGAGTGTTCTACACAGATGATAAGGAAGATGTATAGTAAAAACACATTGGTGGGTACACCCAGACCAGTATCTGTCCTGGAGGTTGACACCCATAGATCTGAAAGATGATACTGTAGTTCAACACCCATGTAGGCCTGTCTGTTCTGCATCCTTTCATACTGTTTACCCAGCTGGGTGGCTTCTTTCACAGGCCCCAGATCAGTGTGGGACACTTTGAAATGGTCACAGCTGTCAAAAGGCAATGGCCCTGCTGCAGACACCCAGTCAGCACACAATGGCAGCCACTTGAGGCCTCAGCTGAGAGGAAAAGACGCTTATGTGGCTAAAAGATAAAACTTTGTTGAGGCCTCTGTGTGTGTGTGTGTGTGTGTGTGTGTGTGTGTGACAAGAGTGTATGCTGCAGGCTTGTTTCTGATAAGTGCTGTTTTGTAAGAGGGATCTGGGGTGTCTGACCTTTGGCTGTGGCGTAAGATTGTTTTTAGGATTGTGTGATGGAATTCAAGTTGTAGGAGAGGGTTGGTGGGTTGTTGATAAGTACGACGTCTCTCTGGTGGTAGATATGTGAAGTTATGGTTCTTGACTGTCAGCAAAAGGAGCCAATAAATATTAGATTGACAGGCAAAGGTTCGTTGTTTCTCCATCCGTTACTGCTGTTTGCATGGAGATATAACTGCCAACTTGTCAGACATGTTAGTGTCTGTCAAGTTCATGCAGCCCTCTAGGATTAATACACATCTGTGTATTATAGTCCGGATGCTACAGTAGCGACTTATTTCTCACACCTAGATAATCTATATTTGCTCTTAGTCAATAAATCCATCAGGCTACTCCTCTAGTGTCAGATAGCTGAGGATCCTTCTTGAATTCTTTTCACCACAGAAGTGCAATGTAAAGTGAAGTATGTATAGTATAAATGTGTCTGCTTTTGCTCTCATTCATCTGCCCTTACTGTCTCTTATGCTATTCTCTTTTTCCCTCACCTGCAGTGCCATCACATTTTGGGATTTCAACCCATCGGTGAGGCAGGTGCTAGAACTTGCACTTGGAAGCACAGAGAGTCTGTTGCTAGGCAGTAACTATGCAGCAGTCCCTCCATGTGTTTTCTGCCTTCTCCTCACACCTGCTTTTAAGCATCTCTTTTCCTCCCTCCTTAGCCTGTAATTTTTTAAATATATTTTTTCTTTATTTTTGCATTTCTCTTTTTATGTTCTGTGTCTGCATTGTATAATCTTCCTTCCTCCGTCCTCCTGTGCTTTCCTCTCCTCGCCTGCTCCCTCTCCTTTGAAACCCCCTCCCTGCTCACCACTTGCTAGTTCAATGAGTGCAGAAATGTGCAGCTGTAGTTGAGAACGTCTTCAGCTGAGCTAATGAGACTCGCTAGTGTAGCCTGACCAGCGGTGGCCAGTGATTTGAGAGAGGTCGACAGACACCCTGGGGATTTTAAAAGATTTGCTCATTGTTCTGCATTTTCCTCTCGGCTAACACAATTCTACACAGTGACTTCTATTCATTACTCCCAAACGAGCAAGACAATAGCAAGGGAGCAACTGACACAAATAACAGGGGCATAGTAAACAAGCTGCATAAATTTGCCTCATGGTTAGACTGAATCAGTTTGTTGGGATTTCTCTGCTCTGCTACAGCTAAAAGTCTGTCTATATTTTTCCACGTGTGCTAATAGCAGCGTGATACCCATTAATTATTTCATATAAGCTCGGTCAGAGTGTTGGTCTGGAGAGAATCCTGGTTAATAATGCATGAAATACTGCAGATACTTTTAAATAAAGCACATTAATGATACTTGGCAATTAAAACCGACTACGCTCTGCCTGTTTGGTTACACATTTCAGCAGAATGTAACACTTGTGAGACACTGCTGCTTTGTCTGTGGCATGTGACTTGGGAATGCTGATACTTTTGGTATTTTCTAACATTGGTCATCTGTCTGTGAACACCTGCAGATGTCTGTTGTGCACAGTCACCAGACTGCCATCTAACCAGGCAGGGCTAGTCCCAGTGTAGTCATAGTCGCTGTGTATCCTGGTTTATCACAGTCCCTGTAGTTTCAGTTTTGGAGTGATTGTGCAACAGGAACTCATTTGCCACCCTCTTTCTTTTTCTATGCTGACATCAATACTGAAACCATGAATGAGTGGCATGCCTGGATCATGTGATGGCTGGGTGACTCTAGGTAATCCTGGTGCATTCTGCGTTCCATTCAGAACAGGTCACTATGGTAAAGGTTACAAGAGGTTAGAGCCCCTCAGAGATCACTATAAGAACATCAAACTACACTTTGTATTTGAAGGGGAGCTGTGTAAAATAAATGTAATTTTATCTTGGTATGTTTTCATATATTAATAACTAGAAGAACTGAGGTCAGTGTTGACCAGGCTCCCATACACTGTGCATCTGCTATAGCCACCACACCCCCGTCTGCTCCTTCTTGCCGTTTCTGTCAGTGCAGACAGCTGGGAGGTATATGTTGCCAAAAAGATAACTAATACCCCCTCAAACATTTACTCTCTGTTTCACTGGGGATCCACTACTGGGATTGTTATCCTCAGTTGGATTAAAATTTGTAGGTTGGGGTATATTTTTTTGTGTGTGGGGTTTGCTTGTGCTGTGTACGAGGTTTATTTGTCATAATTTGTCTCTGCAGTGTTGGGGGAATCAGGGTGTGCTTGATTCAAGCAAAAGCAGCCACACACTGTATCTGTGACATCTTTGTTACTGGGATGGAGAGACTTGGCAGGCAAAGAAAATGAGGAGATGTAATATACCATCTCACAGAACTGTAGAGAAGGCAAAAATAAATAATGAAATAAAATGTTTCTTTATGTTGACCCACTGATTTGGACTGAGGAACTTATAGACATGCACAGAGAGAATTTAATTCCTGATCTCTCAAATGCATGACCGGCTTAGGCTTTGTATATAAAATGCACCAGTTTAACAATTCATAATGCTATTTGCAGAATCACAGTTTTTAAGAGCAAATATTTTTGTGATAATGAATCATTTCTCCATCAGATTCTAAAATATCATGTCTCTTCTTGGTAACCGTTGAGCCTAGAGACAGGTAAACAAACCTACACTGAACACTGTTTGCGATACATTCTGTGTTTAATAAAATGGAAAGGAAATGTTATTGTTGCAGGCATGTCACGTCTATGTGTTTATATTAGATTAGACCAGATGCCAGGAAGCCTTTCGGTTACATAGTGCACCCTTGTCACATTTAAGTGTTGGGTGTTTTGAGTGGTCATAAAGCCTGATAAATCAAACAGACCTAGTGGAGAGGGATAGACATGAGGTGAAAAGTCCTTTCTTCTGGAAAATATATTTTTCACTTTCAGTTTTTATTTGAACTGCATGCTTCTCTTGGACCTTATGTCTGTGTTTGTCTCTACAGTGGAGTCTGGTGTGTGACGCAGCATGGAAAGTCCATATCGCAAAGTTCTCTCTGTTGGTGGGGTCAATCTTTGGATACCTGGTGCTTGGAATCCTTGCTGACTGGTAAGTTATTTCACAGCAAGTCTTAGTGACATATACTGTATGTAGAACAAACACATCTTTTCAACATTTAGATTTTTATATATATATATATG
>NW_018127908.1:2860802-2884725 GCF_001952655.1 Monopterus albus | reverse complement strand
TAGGTTTGGCCGCCACAAAGTGCTGATCATGTCGGTGCTGTTCATGCTGGTGTTTGGCCTCACTGTGGCCTTCTCCGTCAATGTCCCTATGTTCAGCACCCTGCGCTTCTTTGAGGGCTTCTGCCTGGCAGGGATCGTCTTATCTCTCTATGTCCTCAGTAAGTCTCCACTTCTCAACTAAACTTAACCTGTGTTAAGACTTGTCACCTTTTATTATTGTTAATGGTGAACTGTCTTGTGCATTTATAGCACTTTTCTACACTGTACACTATTTCCCATTCACACACCCCAGATATCACCAGGAGCAACGGTTAGGGGATGTCTCGCTCTACCTCCTGAACCACAGTCACCCCAGTTGTTGCCATGATTGTCAGTCATTTCTCTGTAGCAGGGCACATATGCTCTGCAGTTTATGATGATACTGTTTGCAGAGTTATAAACAAGAAATTGTCACGCCAACAATGAAGGAATAAACTGTAGAAAATTGTGTGGAATATTGGTGGTTTAGTACATCCAGCTGGTTTGGCTGGGTCTTGGCCTCATGTCTAGGAGGTTAAGCGCAGCTTTTGTTGCACTGTATGTTCAAAATTGTACGGTGCTCTTTTCTTGTTAAAGCTGAAATAATACTTCAAAACTATCCCCCATCATCGTCACATATAGGACCCAGATTAAAAGAAAAGTTCATTTTAGTCAAAATCTGTCAGCATTGTATCTTACTGACTTGAAAATGTATTTTTTGGAAATAATACTGTGATAATTCCTAATTATATACAGTACAGTCTTGTCTACAGCGTCCTCTCTTCATCCATAGTATCCTCCCAGTGTTGCTGTTCTCAGTAACAACATGACACATCAAATCAAAAAGTTATTCCACTTTGCTTCTGTGTCTAGCTGAGGGTAGCATTCAGCTAAAAGAAGAGGAATTGTATTGCAGTGACCTTGTAACATTTATTAAACTGAATGCCAGGGTGGGGATAAATTCTCATTACCGAGAGGCTGCCTGGTCCTTATCCTTGAAGTGAACTTGTTAATTCTCAATTAGGTGTAACAGCATGTGTCTTGAGATTTTAATCCTTATTGCTGCTAATCAGTAATCTGATAATGACAGAAGGGGCTGGGGGTGGGGTGGTTTTTGTTATAGTTTCCCCTGTAATTCTGTAGCAATGAATCCTGTCTGTTGATGTGACCTTCTGTTGGCATACTGAAGTTTAAATAATTAGTCTGTGCAGCACTAGTTCCAAAAATGGGAGTGAATGCATCCTGATAATTGGCCTTGCAGTTGATGCACAATCTGGTGTCAGTTATGGATCCTTAAAAGCCTCTTTGTTCGCGGTAATCGACCAGTTCAGAGGGAGGCTGCAAAAGTAGAGGGAAGGGAAGATGTGAGGGAGTAAGAGAGGCTGCAAGGGTGGAATGATGAAGGAAGAGGCCCTCGGTGTCCTTGCCGTTCTAATTTACACTGTATACCCTGAAAAGCTTCGCCGCCCTCCCAGAATAGAAGGACCATTTAGTCTACTCCCAGGACAAAGTGTGGGACAGAAGGAAGCAAAAGTGTGGAGTCAATCTGGATAGGATGGTGTCGCAGCAAATTTAAATGAACTTGACATCAACATCCATTGTTTTCACATTAGTTTACATTTTTATGGTTCAATAAATTAGTGGTTCTTGGAGACAGAGGGGTTTCTCAGTAATTTTGTGGAGTCAATATTTCTCTACATTTCAATGTAACATACCTATTTTTTGTTGTTGTTTTTTTTGCCCTCTTTATGTTTTTCTTTTGCATTATGCAGAATAGTTTTCAGCTTGCAAATTAGTTTGATACGAAAAGAATAAAATACTTTTACTTTGACATGTATGTCAGTTTAATATGTGGTGAAGGCCAAATGAAGGATATGAAAACATAAATCATAAGCCTGTTTAACAGTTGAATACTGAGACAGCAGAGCAGTATTTGCCATTCTGATTGAGAAAAATATGGGTAATATGAATTTATCTTGATAGTTTAATCATCAGAGCTATAATGTTGCAGAGATGCATTCTAAATAAGATATACACAGTTTGTGTTTAGAGAGTCAGAGTAGAAGTTGTGTTTTTCCCCTGTATTTCCTCCTCCTTCCTTCTCATTATTCTTTCTTGGAGTTTTAACTTTTTTGTTATTCTGTTTCCCTGTCAGTTCCTACTTTTTAGACTTACTTTCCTGACTCCCCCCTCTGCTGCACTATTCTCAACTCTATTTTTACATTCTTTGCATTTGTTATTCTACCAAGCAGTCTGCAAAAAATACAGTGTAATGAAGTGGTTTCAAATAACCTATTGTAGCTTTATGCCTAATGAAGGCAACATCTTACCCCCAACAATCATGTTGAAACACCTATGAGGCTTAGAGTATCCAAGAATATCTAAACTATTAGGTAGTATTTAACCATGTCCATGCTATCATGTGAAAGTCCAAGAGTATAAGGGCTTCGTTCAACATCAGAACCAGGTTTGTAGAGTCTGGTTAAATCAACCCATCAACACATTTTGATCCTTTGCATCAACAGCAAACATGGGCAGTAACTATTATTATTATTATTTGTAGTCTGAAATATAAACTAATATTCCCACAGTTGTTGTTTTTACTAAAGAGGCATCCTCATGACTGGAAATGACAGTTCTGTTTCTGAACATCTTTCTGCAGTACTGTAAACTTGATTTGAACAGGGCTTAGCTAGCGAGGTGTTCAGTCATTCTGTTTGAGCTTTGCATGCTGCTGTTCTGCCACCCTAATTCCTGACCATGGTTCAAGAGTAGGAACACAGTCATCCAGTAGCACATTACTGGAAAAATTCAGCTGTTTTATTCCAAGGCTTTTGGTTATTTCAGGGTATTTGCATGAGAATGTCCAACATGCTGAGAGTTCAGCAAAAGTTAATATTCGTTGTATTGACACTGTGTTAGTCATACCTGTATGAAATTTCTGCACGTACAGTAACATTACAAACCACATGATCCACTTTTGTGGCTTGTTTTGCTTGACTCTGCTTACAAAGGAAAGTCGGAGCCAAATCCCAGCTTCGGCTGTGTTTGCAATGGAGACTACACTAATCCCCTCTTTCTCATCAGTCGATGAGTTATTAGGTCTTAGTTTGTGTATCTAGAAGGGTGGGTGCCACTGTATGCCATAGTTTTAGTCTAGAAACATAGCAATATGATCATTTCAATCTTTCATCTGACAGACAAATTTTATATGCGGGAACATAGTAATCAGAAGACTGCACCTTCATTGTGCCATGGAGGCATCAGTCATGAAACTCACTGAGGTTTGAGTATTAGGGTAAGTCCAGTGTGGACCCAAGACTGAGAGGAACACGGAAATGACACAGGGAATAGAGAAAGCAAGATTTTTCACCTCTGAAGAATGTCAAACTAAGAGACAGTGTAATACAAATAAGCTATTACTTCAAATGAAAGCCATGTGTTTCTCTGTATTAACATTTAAGCCATTTCATGTATAAACCAAGCTAATACAGTGATCTACATTATGTTGGCTCCAAAGTACAACAGCAATGTGGCAAAGCCAGTAGCTATAGAAAGTCCTGTGATGCAGCGCTTCTATTTATATTCCAGTGCTCCCTCAGTGTGTGCTAGCCCTTTTAGCATCACAGCACCAGGCACACCAGGCAAGGTCCACAGTCCCTATAGCTCAGCATCATGGTACTGCTCACTCATGCACTTCTACAGTAACCCTCCACCCCCTCTAGACCCCTGCAACTCACCACCTACCCCCTAACATCAGCTAGCTGAGTCATTCTGGCTGCCTGGGTGTTTGTGTGATCAGCTTGGGATGAGGCGATTGTGTGCTGGGGTAGTTGGTCAGAACTCACTTTTTGTTTACACAGATTACAGCGTGCAGTTGCTATAGTAATTTTTTCTAAAACAAAAACATTACTTTTTGCCCTGAAGTATATATTTCCACTAAATATCAGTTTAGCTGTATTATTACAGTGACTAAAGTACACATCATATACAACTCTGTCTTTTCTAAGTTTGTATGCATCTCGATTTGACCACATGAATTATTTATGTGGTGCTTAAACTAACCAAGGAGTGTTTTTTTTTATTGTCGTATGTATTGGTCTTCCAGTAAAACCAACTTTTTTTAAATATTCCAACAGATTTCCAGACACATTTTTTGTGCCAATGCCAGATTATGGCCATATAAATAAATGAAATGACCAAAGAAATCACAGAAAGGCAAACATACTGTTAGACAGTAGTAGCTGGTGTTGAGTATTTATGTAGTTATTTAAATAGCTAAAAATTTTAATATCTGAGTCAATATTATGTAACACCTCTGGTGAAACCACATCCGGTGCTGTTTTTTGTTAGTTTTTGTTTTGTATTAAATTCTGACCTAATTGCACATACTGTACATACATTAATATGCAGTATGTAGGTGGGATATGTAAAGAGGCTTGGGTTTTAGTTTGATAATAATTCCAGCCACTGCTTATGGCTATTTTTTATGTCTGGGGAAAGAAGACATGACACAAGAAAGTAAATTCACAGGTAAAAGAGCACAAGAAGGTGCTAGAGACAGAGTAAATGTTTTATGTATCACCTTTATGTCTAATCCACAAATGAGCAGGTGCAGAAGGTGTAGTCGGTATATTCGTGTCAGTATGCAGTATTGCTGCTGACACACCCAGACACTGACTGTAATGATTGTATGGTTAGTGTTTGCTGTCACTCCTTTTGTATATTTACTGAATGAGTATTGTTTATTGTATCATTTATTTATTGGTCTACACAGAATGAGCAGAGCACCCTGTGTAGACCATCAAGTGTTGGAGATGGGCTGTAGTCACATATGGCTGGCCGTGCCAGCTTAAACTATAGGACATCTCAGTGTTTCTCTTGTTTACTGTTCTTACTGTCCACTTTGTTAGTGTAAGGGCCGTTTGCTGCTTTATACAGGATGTTCATTGATCACTTCCTGCTTCAGTGCTATGTTGTGTTTTGACAGGTTAGCCAGACCAGACTGGGCTCGCCCTCTTCTTCTTGTGTTGCCTATGATGAGGTGTTTTCTCTCTGCAGTGCCCTCCTTTTCTCACAGGTGTTAATCTCTCTGCACACACACGAAAGCAAACGGGCAACGCAGAAAGATGGAAGCTGTGTATTTGTCTGTGTAAACGCCTTCCTTTGTATCAATGTCAAATTCTTTTTTGTTGGTACAGTCTGGTGAGCACCTTTGTTTGCCAACATCCTCTCCTTACCCATCTTGCTCTCTGTATCTATACCCTTGGTGGATATTGCTGTCCGGCCTGACCTGAGCTGTGCATGACAGATCTAAGCTCTGAAGGAAAAAGCCCATCCACCACCGCCATATGGTTAGAATTCCCTGATTACAGTGAGCAGATCTGACTCACACCACTGCAGAGATATGGTGCTGCCACCAGACAACACTTATTGAAGTAACTTTTTAGTGATTTTCATCCATCCATTTTCCTCTACTTATCCGGAACCGGGTTGCGGGGGCAGCAGTCTAAGCAAAGATGCCCAGACTTCCCTCTCCCTACATACTTCCTCCAGCTCCTCAGGAGGGATATCGAGGGGTTCCCAAGCCTGCCGAGAGACATAGTCCCTCCAGCGTGTCCTGGGTCTTCCCTGGGGCCTCCTCCCGGTGGGACATGCCCGGAACACCTCCCTAGGATGGCGCTCGCCTAGTGATTTTCAATTTTTATAATTTTATTCATTTATTTAACCCTTTTGGACCATTCTTAAATATACAGAGAGGCAAGATGGGACATACCCTGTGGACACTGTACTGAGTTCAAATGCTTTACAGCCATGATACATAGATTGAGCAACCCCGACCCTCAACCTGCTTTAGCTGTCTCCTGATAGATAGGTTAAGGTTCAGACAGTGATTTTCTTTTCCCCCCTGTGAGCAGAGTTAAAGTTCCCTTTTGTGCAGAGTTGGCATTTTTATTTGCTCAGCAGACTTCCTCTCCTAACACATGCATCTGTTGTTTTTTTATTTTTATTTTAGACTGGATTTGATTGATTTGATTTGATTTATTCTTTCAAGTTGAAACAACAACAAGTTGAACAAGTTGTTGTGTTCTTGTTTTTAAACCTCTGTTTGTCAGAGACAGTGCATGACATAACCTCAAGCTACTGTATGTCACACCACAAATCCTTGAGTGGAGTCCAGTGATTGGCCAAATCAGCACAGTCAACCTTTGCACTCTCTTTTGAGAAGCGTAAAAAGAAATGAATGCTGATGTAGTTCTTTTTTGGTCAGGCTGACAGTGTGGGACTACCTCTTATATGTGTGTCTAATTGTAATCCATTCTTGAGTCATTCTGTTCCCGTTCCCTGATTGTTTGGTTTTGTGCTGATACTTCTGTGTGTTGGTGGAAGGGGGTCGGGGTGATGGATTGGTTTGGACATACAGAGACACTGACACACACAGACATAAAAGTCTGTACAGGTTGGTTACCAAGAATTTTAGAATAAACAGATAAAAGGAAAATGACCTATGTGGCCTATTCTTCACCTATGTGGTCCCTGTGTTCTGCTTAGGATGCAATTTGCTGTTGTACAAAAATCTGTTCAATCCACAGTAAATCCATTGGGTCCTAATCATGGAAATGCTGAACCCTGGAAATGTTACACTGTCCTGTCATTTAGAGGGGAAAAAAACTCATCGCAGCTTTGCACATACCTGAACTGAGTTTGTCCTCATTAAGCATTTCTTTCTGTGACCACAGCTGTGATGGTGCGCTGCTTTAATGTGCTGATAAAGCAAAAGCAGTGATGATACACCTAGCCAGTAACATCCTATGTAGACCACCCACATGAAGAGGAGAGGGAACCAGGCCTGTGACATTATACTATATGTGTGAGCATCTATGAGCGAATGAAAAACTTAAAGAAATTTATGAAGAAATGTAGCAAAAGTGATGCTTCCGTACACGGTATACAGTGTCACTGGTCTGATGAGGATGAAAATAATATGAAACATATGTTATAAACAGTCACTGGGATCTCATTAGTACCCTTCAACTGAAGCGCTTATTGGATGGTTGGGTGAATATTGAAACTGTGTGTGTGTGTGTGTGTGTCGACAATTTCTCCAACTTTCCAAAACTGACAATCCTGCTAGTACTGTATGTCCACCTCATGCAGTAATTGGCTGGATGTAGGGAGGTGTGAATGTAAGGCACTATTACCTTTTTTTTCAGTCCCACCTATCAAGTGCTGACTGGCCTATTGTTTCTGCAGCTGGAGGGAACAGCCAGTAATGAGCATAATGCCGGACATATTTAAATTGCTGTACAAAAGCGAGATAATGATGGTGATTCTGGAGGCCTTGAACCAGGGTACCATTGTCCCACTGGCATCACAGTGCACAGCCTTAGAGGTAAAAGCCATGGGAGGTGAAGAGGGAACTCAGCTGAAGGGTGGCTAATGCAATAAACAGTAGTTTCACTTTAACCTGTAACACCTTCAAAAAGGCCTGTAGCTCTATCTCCTTATGCCATAAAACATCTTCACAGAAAACATTTGTTATCTTAATTTGTTTAGAGAAATGTTAGAGTTTCCATATCATGAAGTTGTACCTAACAGATTAAGTAGCCAGGATTTGGTAGTGAGGTCAAGGCATGAGGCCACATGGAATCACATGACCAGTAAAAGGTCATGACATTACACTGTCATTATGGCCAGTGGCTGCGCTGAGTGCTTATAATGGCCACCCAATCTCTTTCGGCTGTGAAACAATGGGCCTCCTTGACTGAGCTGTGAACATTACAAATGGCTAGTGAGCTACAATGTGTAAATGTGTGTGATTCATATTCTTGTTTTGCAAAATTCAGCAAATGAGCCAAAGCTTCTCTGGGCATCATCATCATCATCATCATCATCATCATCATCATCATCATTGCTATTATTAGAGTGGATCACTGATGATGTCATTTCCATGTCCAGTATGACCAGTAAATGTATTTAATGGTCTTTATTTTTAACAGTGTTTGTGTTTGTATGATTGCATCCCACTTGTTTTGTCACCCCATAGACCCTTGATTAGCTTCTTTTATTGGTAGATTTATGTCAGTAGGACACAATCTGCAGCAGGGGATTGTGGGAATGCTGATCTAGTGAGTTGTGGAGGATTAGGGTCAGCAGGAGTAAGGAGCTCAGACCGCTGTTCTTTCCACAACCTCTGGACCTCATTCTAATGTTCATTGTGCAAAAATGTATTTCACATTTAATATATATCTTCATTGCCACATTAATGGAAATATCATTATGTCATTTCACTATTTTATACCTGTATCTTCGTGTGGCAGTACTTTTTTTTATAACTCACCATAGGGTGTACTTTTTTGGTCACAGCACAGTGGCCTGTTCAGCGCACATGATGCCTTTCACCCAACTGAAGGATTCAAATCCCATGTCATCCATAACCACTGAACCGACACTTTTCTCCCAGCAGCACGCACAGTAGGAGTCTCAAGGTTAGTTGGTTCAGACTCAGCAGGTCTTGCACCCGTTGCCCTGCTCTCTACTCACTGGCTTTGTCATTCCAGCTGCGATAATTTCTGGGAACAGAGAGCATTATTCATGTCCTCAAAAGGGGGCAAGTTCTAATTGAAATTCCGGTCTTTTCCACTGGAATGAAGTGGGGCTGCTGACACCCACTGTATTATGCCGGCCCTGTCACCTTGAAAGGCCCATCTGGAGACTGTTCACATGCCAGGGAAGCAGAAAAGACCCATTAAGGGGAAAAAAGTAATGTAGTGTAGGCCTGTAACAAAAGAAGGTAAATGAAGCAGGATCAAAGATTTTGGCGATACGGCAATAGCAGCATTACAGCAGTGTTCACTTCCTATGTAAAGCCATCTTTTACATTGTGTTAACTAAAGGGCTGGACTGACTGTGGTTGCTGGCTGCCAATGTGGTGTGCATGCTAATGTCTGGGTGAATGAATCAGTGCCATTCTGATAGAGGAGAAATGAGTACAAGGAACCTCTTTCTAGTTAGTTCACTCTCATAGCAGCCTACTGTCTTGGGAAGTCGACTGTCTTCCAACAACAACAACTGTACATGGTGATTTGGTGCCTTTATTTTAATGTCTTTACATGCACTATAGCTCTAAAGCAACTTATTTGGCTTTTACACTGTGTATCAGTTCTTTTTTTTTTAATTAATCAGTAATCATTTACGCTAGTCTACAAAATGTCTAATAAAATCTGTAAAAATCACAATATCCTTAGGCCTAATATGATATTATGTCTAATAAAATCTGTAAAAATCACAGTATCCTTAAAATTGCTACCTTTGTGAAATTAACAACCCAAAACCTAAAAAGATTCAATTTATTGTTGATAACAAAAAGAGAAAAGCATAAAATCCTCCCATTTGACAAGCTGAAACCAGCACCTTTGACATCATTTCTACACCTATACAAATTTTGATTTAGATCAGTTTGTTCTGGATTAACTTGAAGGTTTCAGGACATTTTTTCTCTTACTGGCTCCAATTCTGGTTTAGTTAACCAAGCACAAACTCATTTAGGGTTTTTCTCTGTGTTAAAAGTCACAGTATTATCACAGTGATACTCATAATGTACAATGGCCTGGGAATTACCTTGGGCTGTGTTGTATCAGAGCAGTGTGAACTTCTCTTCATGAGGGTAAACATCACATTCAGGGCCCATGTTCTGGCCTGTCTGCCTCAACTAGCCAGAGGTGGTGTTGTAATTTTGATGGTTGATTCATCACCTCTGCCCTGCTTTTTGTCAGCAGAAGAACAAATCAGAGTGTAGTTCAGAGCCAGTGTTAAGATTATTTACATCCATAATCAATGTCATACTAATACAAAACCTTTAAAATGTCTGTCTCTCTTTCTCTGCCTCTCCTTGTTGTTCTCTCTGCCAGGGATTGAGCTGTGCCTGCCAGCTTGGCGTTTTTCAATGACCATGGTGGCCAGTTTTGTGGTATTGGGTGGTCAGCTGCTGATGCCTGGGGTGGCTTACCTCTGTCGTGACTGGCAGGTACTCCAGGCTGTTATCATCTGCCCCCTGCTGCTGATGCTGTCCTACATCTGGTATGAGACAAGACTCAAGCTTTTGCTGCACTTTGACACAGACCAAGTTCTTAAAGTCTTTTACTGCTGACAAAATTGGTGCCACTGTACATGATGAACAACTACATCAGCAGTCTCTGTCAGCCTTCACGAGAGGGTTTTGGGAAAAGTATGAACCCATGTTGCCTTTCTTGACTAAGCCAGACAACATTTATGGACACAAATTACTAATAAAGTGGCTGACTCTGTAGAAATGCAGCTGATTGGGCTGATCTTAGTTTGCTGATTTGTGGAAACAACTTCAAACCACACCAGTGGAATCCTGCACATTTACTCATGTAGACATTTGTTCCAGAGGAGTTCAACCTGCTAAGGAATGTCATTTCTTTTTAACTGCTCAAAGGAATGTGTGCAACATAATGTAATACAGCCACGAGAGTGTAGCAAATGAAAGCAGAGACAGAGTTAACAATGGCCGGTAGTCGTGTGTTTATTTGTTGTTTCCACTCTAGGTTTAAGCTAGTCTGAGATAGTGTTACCTGTAAATGGTGTGTGACACTGCAGGGGACTGATTTCCTATTTAACATCCTATATATATTGTTAGCTCTTATCTGCAAATAATTCAAAATGTGTTAAAAAGGCACACTGGTTAAGAAAGGGATTGATGCAGAGATAAATCTGCTACCCCCTAGATTTGAGTCAGCCTTTAAAAAGTGGGGACGTATTTCATTCAGTTATTTTTCATCTTATTAACGAGGACATCCCCCGTCTTTTTGACAGGATCTTCCCTGAGTCACTGCGTTGGCTGCTGGCCACTCAGCAATACTGCCGCTCCAAGTGGATCATGGGACAAATAGCAAAGATAAACGGAGTGAATATGGAGCTTGACCCAGATAACATCCTTCCAGGTAGTGAATGCACTGACATTAATTTTAAGGACATCTGTATTAAAAGGCTGCTTCTTATAAATTGTTATTTTGATTGCTATGTCTGTTTGTTGATACATTTTTATGTTATTGTGTCTTCATATGTTTGCTGCAGTGCTATATTGTTGTTTTTTCCTTTTTTGAAGGGTAGGGTGTGTAGTACTATCCCCAGCTGGGCTTTCCTAAATAAACCAGATTGACAAGGTTATTTCTGTTTCCTGTCTTGTTGCTATAGTAACAGGCCACTCCAGAAGTAGCAGTGGGTGTTGTACTTGGTGCTCAAGAACATTCATTAATTTCATTATAGCCTGGGTGGGTGGATGTAAGCTGACGCGATGGTGTACAGATGGCAGATTGACACAGGTCAGGCGCTTTGACCCTGGGTTAGCTGTTAGTGTCTGTGTCCTGACGATCTGCCAGAGGCAGTCAGCTCTGTTACTGTCAAAGACTGGAGCCGATTGCATTTGCATTACAGTGCTGTTAACTGTGGTATACCTTTTCTGTTTTTGGACTGCCATCGCTTGTGGTAGTTACCCATGCATTTTGACAAAACAAGTGCGACTGCTGCTCAAAGAGGAGCCACTTAGTGTGAAACTGCCCGCACTGCTTTAGAACTGGTATGCTGACGCAGCATTTAGAAAAGTTCATAGCCACGGACATTAATTCATCCTCTCTTGTTTTTATGGCAAGTGGCAGTCCCCAGCATTTCCAGTAATATTTCCTACTTTCAAATGTCCATCACTGGAGTGTTGAGCACTGAATGTACTTAGCTGCTACACTAAGAGGAGCTGAGGAATGTTTTCAAACACCGAGACATGACAAATGCATGTGTGACTAATGGTTAGGTCACCTCTGGAAAGTGAGTTGATTGATATGCACTAATCTCAGCAGTATTACTCAGAGCTTTGTTCAGCCAGGGAATCACGGGAAAGGCAGAGCGATACAGCCGGAGATAACCTTGAGCCACTGGTGTGCAATGCTGTCACATGCATGAGAAAACATGAACGTACCATACAGTACCACAAAGCAGAAGTATGTTTCTGTGGCAACCTGTAGTGTGATGCCAAAACATCCACAGCATGCTGTCACATAAGACCAGCAGCCTGCTAGGTTTCTGTTCTTCTCTGACTAGTCACGAGGAATGAAGCATGCTCATTAAAAATACATGTGGAAACTTCTGTGGTTGCAATAAATCAGGGGCATCCTTGTTTGATGCTTTGAGAACCTGGACTGCAGTTGAACTTTCCTTTGGCCGGAAAAGGTGGTTTCACATGATGATTGCAAATACAGCTTTACCAGTGCTGTGTCAGCATTGGTCAGTTAGCAGTGATCATAAGTCTCCTGTATTGTCCTCTCTTCATTGGCTACCTGTTCATTTTAGGATGCTAACTAAAAAAATTAAAATCTATTGTGGAAAACATATTTTGTGTGTACAGATATGAATATACAGTATGTAGGGATTCTGCAATATAAGCATAATAAAAACCAAAAAAACAATAATAATGCATTTAAGCGGTGACCAGCACAACGCTCCAGATTAGATTATTCAAAATGCATTGCTGGACTCAAAAATTGACCGTTTTGCTATCAAATGCTGATATTGTTATCAGCTTCAAAAGTCACATATGGGTCAGTCTCTAACAAAAATGTGTTTGCATATTTCCAGAACTGCAGAGAGCTCTTCAAAAGAAACCCAAAAAAACATGCATTGTGAAAATGGTTGGGACAAGAAACCTGTGGAAGAATATTGTTGTGCTCTGCGTCAACTCGTAAGTGTTTGTTTATTGTATTAGTACTTAGAAAATGGTTTGGACATATATGTGTCAAGGTGGTGTGTGTTGTTGTGTGGGTGGGGGGGGGTTATTTGAAAGCAGAGAATGGAAAAATGAAATGTGTGTATACAGTACATGCTAATGTGTTTGTGTGGGGCAATGCAATGCCAGCCAGATGCAAAATTTTGTGCAGTGAAGACACCAGTATTAACCTGGGGGCTCTATACAGCGTCGATCAGTGGCCCTCGGTGATTTTGTCTGTCAGTATTTCTGCTGCTCTCCTTTTTCATCTTTAGAGAGATCCTGCCTCTTCTTTGTATCTGATACCTCTCCTATCTAGCTGGGCACACCCAGCTTTAGCTCTGCTTCAACGCACGGTGTCCCTGACTCCCACACTCAGCATCAATTTTACATGAGCTGTGTCCTTATGAAACATTAGACATCCAGGACTGTGTGTTTGCTTGTGTTTTCTGTGCAAGCTTGTGGAGTGTATGCTTTTTGTGTCTGTAAGTTATTGTTTAACGCGTATGTTTTTTTGAGATGAGAGCAAAGATGATAAAATTGAATTGTCTCACTTCACCTGACTTCTTCATCTGCTGGATATGCCTATATCTGCTTTCTTTGTTTATCTTCTCCCTTTGTGTGCTGTATATAATTTTTCTACTATATTTTTTCTGTTAACCCTTCCCTTTTTTCTTTGCTACATACTTTCACTACATTCCCCCAGTGTTTTCTGTGTCTGATATGTCTTTGATTTTTACCTCACTCCTTTTCCCTTTGTATGTGCTTTACTCAGGCTAACAGGCTATGGGATCCACCACTGCTTTGCCCGCAGCATGATGGACCCTGAAGCCCAGGAAATCACCATGTTCCATAACTTCTATGTAGACTATTACACCATGGCAGGCATTGCCGTGGCGTCCTGCATGGCACTGTGCCCAGCAGTGGGTCTGATGGGCCGGCGCGGTGGCCTTCTCATGTTCATGATAATCACTGCCCTAGCATCACTACTACAGCTTGGCTTGCTCAACTGTGAGTACTTTATGAAGAACACAAATCCTACTCATTCTTGAGGCCTGATAACCACTGTGATCCACTATTGCCTTTGAATCTCAGTGGCAGAATTCAATAAGGAATAAACTCTAAATCAGGATTTAAACCATAGTAAAATCAATTTCCCAGTTCTCTACTGGTTAAATGTCACCTGATGGGAACAAACAAATCTGGCATCTGATTTACAGTATGTACTGTGCTCTTAAATGCTGCACCAGCGTTTGTGCCGTTGTAGGGTAATAATGAACACATTCACACTGATGGTTAATAATAGATTAGCAATAAGAATGAGGATATTTTTCAGTCATCAATCATGATAAATACTTTGGGGGAGAAAAATTGTGATGTAAAATTACTAACTTTAATTTTTATCACTGAATGCAAGCTAGCAACTTGCCTTTGAAATGTCCTGTCATGTTAGATTTAGCACTTTGATTAAGACATACCATTGCCATAGCCCCAGTTTGTACCCCTGATGCTTTAGAATACATTCAAATGTATGCTAATAATCCCATTAAGCAGAGTTTGAACTCTATCCCTTATCCATTTGACAAACATTAGCATAAGCTACAGTCTATCTGCTTCAATGTTACTATCTAAACCAGTGTTGTTTATTTTAAATTCTGCTGAGGCAAGGTAAACACGTTTATTTACATAGCACATTTTTATATATAAAGGCAATTCAGTGCACGCACTGTAGAGCCTCACTGTTCTCAATATACTGTACTTTGTACCCCTTTACTTCCGCCTTCCTAAGACTAACCTCTGTGTAGTTTACACCAGATGCAGATATATGTACATTCTTCTGGAAAATTTGAAACATCAGTGTTTGTGAGGCTAAAGTTGTAAAAAAGTTGTACTACAGTGACCATGAAGTGAAATAATTTCCATTGACTTTAGTTGTAATAGATGCATAAGATTACTTGAGCAAGTAATTGCACTTGGGTATCTTGCAGTTACACCATGGATTCTTCTATAGTTTGATATTTTGGGCTTTACATATGTTTCTTTGGCTGAAAGTTCGAGAGGGATCAGTAGAGATCGATGCCACTCATACCACTTGTTTCTACATTTTTGTTTGTGTAAGCATTAAACAAACAAGATAACACGTTAATCAGTAAAAGTTAGTGCAAGCAGGCGGTTTTTAAACTTTGGACAGAGCCTGGCCTTCAGTCTTTATACTGAACTACGTGAATTACCTGCTCACTCTGGCTTCATGTTTAACGTGCAGACATAATTGTATCAGTGTTCTCATATAACTCTCTGCAAGAAAATGAATTAAGTCCCAGTCAGTGTTGAAAGAATAATTGAAAACATTGGCTGGTGAAATATTTAGTCTGGTGAGGTTCTTGTTTTTTTTTTTTTCATGTCAGCAAATCATTAAGTCAAGACACGAGTCAAAGCATGATGAGACCAGACCCAGCAGAGGAACTACAGGGAAGGGAAGGGAAGTACAGGCTTGGGGCTGGACAAAAGATCATCAGTGTTTTTATTGACTTACAGTACAATAATTTCATGATCATAGGACATGTCAATTTTACAAAGGTCTGGCAACATGATTGATTCCAAGCAAATAAAAAAAAAACTAACAGGGGAAGTTATTGTAATTTTGTTGTTGTACATAGGTGAATACTTTAGTCTGAAATGCATGAATGGAACACTGTTGCATTGTTTGAATACATTTTCCACATTATAATGTTAATAATAAGTTCTTAGTATTTCATAATATTGAAATCCTGCTTCTACACACTCTGAAAATGAGGTTATTTCAGAGCTTTGTCACCTTTAGTAGTTTCTAATTGAGTAGTGGAGCATGATTACAAAAAAAAGAGTAAGTAGTCCAGATGATCAAAACAGAAGACAAGTCAGTTTGTTCAGTTACAAATGACTGAGACTTAATGTTTAACCTGAGTCAACACATCAAGGATATGCTCAGGCGTTGTAACACTGTCCTGACAAGCTTTGCTCAATATGATTTATATGCATGTTTTTAATAACTCTAGACTGAATTAATTGTCACATGTTTACCATCTCTTTCATTCTTCTCTAGTGCTTTGGAAGTACAGTGGCCATCTGAATATAGGTAGGATCATCTCTTTATTTATGTGAAGTTTTGCAACTACTGATAATGTTTAAGTTTAGAAGGTAATCTGATAATTAATCAAGTACCACTTCTTAGATGTTTTCTACCACTGTACCTACCAACTTCACGTTCTTTCAAAGTTTGAATTGTCTGACTCATCATGTAACTTAAGTTGCTGCACCGTCCTAATGAGCTTTTAGAAAGTGTGCTGCACACACATATCCTGTAGTGTTTCATTAAACATATACAAGCTTGGCGGAGACGCATAATGAGGTCCTAGATGCAATTAAGTCTAGCTTTTTACTTGTTTATCCCTTTTATGTTGAAGAGGATGAGGACTTCCTTCTGATCTTCTCTATGCCATCTTCAACATGTCTTATTCAAAAAAAAAATGAAGACGGGTTATATTTAAACCTTTGGATTAAAATGGTCTGTTGTACTGTATGTGCAGTAAGCCTATTCGTCTGTAACTCATCAAAATAATGTGGTATTTTATGCAAGCAAAGAAATGCCATAATGGTTCCGTCTTTATTTTAGAAACTGATACCTAATCTTGAAATTTTGCCACTCTTGAGTACTTCATGTTAAAACTGAAATACCACTGAAATATTAGCATAAGCATATTTTACTTTGAAATTTATCTGTGTGACTATTTTCAGGAGTATATCCAAGTTGTACAATTTCAAAAACCTGATTTCCATCTTTTTTTTTAAGTGTGCACACATTCTAACTGAAAATTCATACCTGAAAATTTCAAATAAATATACTCTTTTTTATTTTTTTGAACCACTATTTGAAGATATTGTTTTCTCCCTGTGTTTCTGTCAGCACGGTGTTAAATTGAGTAGAAATTTTACAAGATATATTTAAAAAATATATAATAAAAACATCTTTCATGTTCAGAAACACCATCCCTTTTCTGATTACTGAGGGTACTGAGTGCAAATTGCCGTGCATGTGTCTTTTGCTTTGTCTGCAGATAGCTCAGGTACGCTGAATAAGAACTTCTCCATCGCCTTCTCCATCATTGGCATGTTCTCCTCTCATGCAGTCAGCAACCTGAGCATCTTCTTCTGTGCTGAGATCACACCTACTGTGATCAGGTAAGCCCACTAAAATGCTGCGACTACACAAACAGAGGAAGAGGACAAAATGTGGAAAATGTGCTTACTCGTACCAGACACATGCAATATGCTTTGTCACATAAACGTGTAGGTGATTAGTCCACAGTGTGTTCATGTTTGCTCTGGTTTGTGTAGTGATAATATAAGTGTCATCAATTTACAAACAAAGACAAAAATAGAGGCATAAAAGGTTTTCTTTTTACATTTGATTTCTTGTCCTGACTAGCCTATAAATTAGTTCATCCAGTCACATGGCATGTTCTTGCAGATAGATTAGTTGCTTCACCTTTACTTTCTGAACAAGGGTGTGAAGTCACTGAAGTTCTGCAAACAACAGACTTTAACAGTTCAAAGTCAAATCCACATCATGTACAAATTAGCCATCTCTTCTGAGATTATATGACACAGCACTGCATGAGATAATGCCCCTCTGGTCACAAACATGTTAAAAGGCCCCCAAATACCCACAGACAACACAGAAGCAGCCTTCTTTCTCTCTAGTTGCAGTCATTTATCAATCTCTTTGTAACTGTTTTATTGTCTTTGTAGTATTTTTGACTCTTGGTGGTTGTTTTGCATTAATTTGTAGATTTGAGCCTATGGCCATTCTATGTCTCTCTTTGCACCTTTTGTAGTCATTTTATGTGTCTTTGTGGTGGTTATGCATCTCTTGTAGACATTCTGCATTAATTTCTATACATTTTGCGTGTCCTTTTAGTAATTCTGAGTGTCTTTGTGGTTGTTTTTGTCTTTTTTTTCAAGTCATTTGGCTGACTTTCCAACATGAACAGTCACATCAAACAGAGGCTCTGGCCCATGCGCCCCCTAAACACTACTGTTCCTATGCCCAACAGGCCCATTCAATAATCCATCCATGCAGCACTTGGATATTCATTGTCTGGTGTTGCATAAAGGGTGGTATTCTGCTGACAGTACATGAGGGGTTGCCAGCTGGTGGTGAATTTAGGCAGTGGCAGAAAAGAAATGAAATTGCATGTACAGGAGAGTGTTTAGTGGTACTGCAGCACTCCCTGCTGCTGTTTGATAAAATGGCAGTGATACATCAACAAAGCCATACAGCAAAAATAAGAGCTACCTGTGCAATTAATGAATGTAAAGTCATTGACAGTTCTTCAGTACAACATATAGCTCATGATTCACTGCAGTTCTATTGAACTTAGTCATCTCTTTTGAGTGATTTATAGGCAATTTATAAGGTTTTGTGGTATTTGTGATTATAAATTCTACATCCTACCCAGTTATAGTCAGTGATGGAAGAAATACTCGCATCCCTTACTTAAGTAAATGTAACAATACAACAGTGTAAAAATACTCTGTTACAAATAAAAGTCCTGCATTCAAACTGTTACTTAAGTAAAAGTACAAAATATTAGTATCAAAACATGCTTAAAGTACTAAAAGTAAAAGTATTCATTATGCAGAATGGCACATTTAACATTAATGTATATCATATTATTAGATTATAACTACTGATGCATTAGTGTGTGCATCACATTTAATGTTGCAGCTGGTAAAGGAGGAGCTAGTTTTAATGAGCTTACACTATATGCTTATAATTTGAATAACTTTACAATACTGCAGAGTAGCTTATGAATTTCCACGGTAGACCATAAAATCTTATGATTATATTGTAATTTTTGTATTAATCTGGTTTTGAAAAGTAACTAGTAACTAGAGTTATAAAATAAATGTAGTGGAGTAAAAAGTGCAATATTTGCCTATAAAATATAGTTAAGTCGAAGTATAGAGTAGCACAAAATGAAAATACTCAAGTACAATACTTTCCACCATTGGTTATAATGTTTTCTGTTTCCCCACAGGGGTGGTGGTGTGGGCCTGGTCCTGGCCAGCGCTGGTTTCGGCATGCTGACTGCACCCATCATGGAGCTCCACAATCAGAAGGGCTATTTCCTTCACCACATTATCTTTGCCTGCTGCACTCTCATCTGCATCATCTGCATTCTCCTGCTGCCTGAGACACGCTACCAGCCCCTCCCTGAGACCCTGGCTGATGGCGAGAGCTACACTCGTCAACCTCTCCTTCCTCCGAGAAAACCTGGGGAACAGCACCTCTTGCTGGCCCGGTCTGAGAACAGCAGGGACTACACCAGGGTGCATGACACGGCAGCTGCCACTGCAGTGTCCACCATGGGCTCCACCGCCTCTTCGGCTGTTGATCTGACTGCCCCGTCAGTTGGAGATATGCCCCCCATGTTCATGAAGATGCACCCTGGCAAGCCTGAGCCTAAAGACCCCAATGGTCATTCAGTGTCATCTTTATCCACAATCCCCATCACAGCCTTGGGTAAAGATGGCATCATACATGCCAGTAAAGAGCACCTGCTGTCTTCCACTCCTTTACACAAAGTCCCGTGCATCACAGACCCACTTTTAGCCAATACCGAAGTATCTCCAGCAATACTCCCAAATTCTGTTAAGCCCTTGTCAAATTCTGCCCCTCCTAATATAAGCAACAGTAGTCCTTCTCCCACAAAAGCTGCCAACCTGGACCCTTCACTTGACACTTCCACTCCCCCTGACCCTCAGAGTGGGCCTGCACCTTTATTGATCAGCACCACACCTACCATTGAACCCCCACCTACCATTATGTTAGAATCCCCAAACCCCCAAAGTAATGATATTGACAATATCACCCTGAAATTTGACCCAGAGGACACTCATGTTGCTTCAGCAGACTCCCCTACTCCTTCTACACATGATAGTCTTGCTTCATCCCCCACTGCCTCTCAAGTTCCTCTGACAGACTACAATGTTTCCACTGACCTTCCACCCTCCATTAGCACCGACACTGACATTCCCATCCAGTTAGAAACACTAGATGAATCTTCAGCTCTCCCTTCAACTAGTGACGCCCCCACACCTCCTGTCATAGACTCCCAACCACCACAGTTAGACTCTACCTCTACTTGTGCTGATGATATATTTCCTCATTCCACTACTCCCAGTAGACCAGTCACTGCTTCCTCGTCACCTGTTCCTCCCCCACCCACTGACTCAGGCCAGATGGCCTCAGAGGACTCCTCTACACCCCCTGTCATAGATGAAGCCAGTGCCATTCTCCCTGTCAAAGACAGTGTGCACTCCTCCACTCCAGATTCAACTGCTCTGACTGTCACAGACATTTTACCAGATTCATCTGCTTCCCTCATCACAGATTCAGAACCAACTTTAATCACAGATTCAGGCTCTGCAGAAGAAACACCCCGCTCTATAATGGAATGCACAGTCTCCTCGCCAATAGACTCTGGTGTTCTCTATAGCAGGGACAGTTCCAGCACAGAAAACAACGCTGTCAAGGATGTGGCGACATCATGACTCAGTGTTGCAGACAGGAAAAAAGCTTTATTGTTGCACCGGAAGGCAACCCATGCCACACAAATACCTGGGAAGTTGGGAAGGCAAGAACTCTCCTACTCAGACTTCAGGTACTTGATGAAGACTGTCCCCACCTGAAGCTGATTAGACATGTCTTACAGAGTTGCTGTATGCTTCTCAATGCCACCCCCACCCTCCCCTTCCATTTAGCTAGACCATTCAAGTGAGAGAGAGCGAAAGGCTGGTATGTGACAGTGTGACAGTATCGTCTGTGTGTGTTTTTTCTTTTTTGAATGTCACTGGAAATCACCAGCCTCTAAACTACTTTGATGTAAATGAATGGGAAAATCACTGTCTGTCCTTTTAAAGAGACTTCAAACTTAAAACCCACAATCACTGAGATGTGTCATCGGGACTTTTGAGAAATGCAAAAAAAAAAGTTTAACATTTGTATAAAAATATTACCGTACCTGTGGAGACAAGAAGATCTGAATGTTACAAAGAACTTTTTGACATTATAGAGGTAAACAATTCAAAATGGAGTGACCCCCTCCACCCTTTAAATACAATGCCAAAAGCTACTGTACTCTGACCAAAATCAAATGTAGACATAGTGCCAAAACATTTGTATTAAAACAGTATTTGCCTGTTAAAGGAAAAACCATTTTGTGTAGTCCCCTCCCGTAGAGCATAAGTGAATTAAAATGAATCCTATTTCAAAATTCAGACATACAAAAAACCTTTAGTTTCTCAGTAAGACTGAAAACTGTATTACCATTTGAATTAGAGTTGAGAGGTGAGCTTGACCTAAAGTGCTTTCATCAACACATGGTTCATTGTATAAACAGTGATATTAGTGGAACAAATGACATATTTTGTCAGTCTGGGGAAAAAAAAACAACTTATCTTTCCAGTTGTTTCACTCAATGAAATCTATGGTATGCAAATGATTTTATTTGTAAATGCGATATTGTAAGTAAATGCTTAATTAGTTGTTAAGCTTGATTCAGTTTTTTAAAATCCAAAGTGTTAATTTGAATACTGCCCTTAGTGTACAGTCTTGCAATGTTTGTGGCACCCCACCCTTTTTTTTTTTTTTCTTTTTACAGTGGCGTCAAAGCATAAAAATTATTGGGACGTGTCAGCAAAACAAACTAGCAAACCTTAAAAAAGACACAAACTACTTTTGAAATGAAACCAATGGATGGATTGCCAACTGTCACAACATAACTAAACTTCAGTGTGGTTTTCCAAATCTTCTTCAGACATTAACATAGTTTTGTGTTTTATACATTCACATGCACAACTTTAAGAATGCAATATGTCATATGTTTGCCACAATGGCATTTTAAAATACAGGTCAAATCCTTATTTATAGATTAATGAATGGATTAATCAATGCATATTCTTAAATTGACAGGCTCCATCTTAAAGAGGCATTTTTTCCCAAAGCCAATGTCCCTTTGTGGACAGTATTATACTTGACTACTTGACTGTGTGTAACCTAACAGTTGTAGTTACAAATGTCTTGCAGTCGGGGGTTGAGACATTTGTCTAAGAAAGCTGCGTGATAACTGACAACTGTTTACAACAATCATCATAATAATAATAATAACAATGAATAATAATCACACTGTACTGTAAAACCTCAGAGCCAACTGAATGATGTCTCATTATTTCAAATGTGATACAACTCTCTCATAATATATAATATAACAAGTAATTTATCAAGGGAGTATTGGTGGTCTATTAAGGTGTCAGTCAGCAGTCAAACACAACACCAGACCCGACTTTCTTGTGGTAGACTTATAAATAACTTTACTGATACTTGACTCATCAAAATTTTCTCCTCTGATTTTATCCGAGTCAAATTGTGCATTGACAGAAGTTACATATCTTTTGGTGTCTGGATTGTTGCCTGTGGGAGTTTTTTCTCAAATGCAGCTTGAATCGAAGTATGAAAGCTTTGTTTTTGATTGATTCAGGATAACCCTAAAGTCAACAAACTTCAGTTTACTGAAAGATTCATATGACTGTTTGATGTCGAACATATGTATGCCATGCTGCTAAGCCACAAAGCACAATGCCCTGAAATCATGTGATTCAGATTTGGTGGAGCTTGGCGTATTGAAAAAAAAATAAAAAAATAAAAAAAGGGAAATCGGAGTGATATTTTGAATACAGTACAAAAATGAGTAATTACATATTGACTTTTGCTATTTAATCTACTTTCTGGAACATGGTATTGACACTGGATTTCTTGGTATCTACAGTTAAAAGTGGGTTCACTGCAGTGGTCAGTTAGGGCTACTTCACAGTACTTAGTCCTCGTTGTCTATGCGTGCTGTCTTTCTGTCTCAGTGTTCCATAAACTGAACTGTATGTTGCCAAAACCCTATGAAACAACGCCAGTGTAAAGACAATGACACAGCACAATACAACTAGTCTTCTCTGAGATCTGTTGCTTCCACTTTCACCTTTCCCATGCAGCTATTTCACCATGCTGATGGAAGTTGTTACATTGTTGTTACTTAATAAACATTTTTTAAACTTTATTTGGACTAAAATTAAAGTAAAAATAAGTGAAAGTAGTCCAAAGCAATGTTAGCACCAGCGACAGGGTAGACTGGCAGATGTGCACTGGTGGAAAAGCAAACGGGGAAAATAAAGAATGGCTTGCTGTGTTATGACTTTGTGCTTTGACAACATGAAGGATCATGGATAATAATATGAAGTGGTGAATAGATTTGAACTTGGTAAATAAAAGTCTCACAGACATGAAATCCCCAGTGTACACAGTTCAGGTTTTGCTTCTTTCGAACATAAAGCACGGTATCTCATGACAGGAGACTTGAATGAATGTAAAAACTATGGATTGTATAATTTAGAATTTCCAATTGTTTGGTTTCATTTTGTGTTTGTTTTAACAGACATAATGCAGTTGTATATAAGCCATACTTGTTGTTAAAATAAACCACTATTTATTGATCAGATGTGGATATCATGACTCATTAATTTTAAAAACAACATTTTATGGATTTTGTTATAAGCTGATTCCAAGGAATGAAACATTCAGATATTTTTTACTGTTGGTTAGAGGTATTGCAACTAAGAAAATGTTCTTATACTCCCTCTCACAAGAGTTTCGAAATCAAATGGGTTGTCAACCAGGCAGAGCAGGCCCATAAAGTCAGGGGCCCTGAAAGTTGTCTGTATTGTAATTCAAGAACAAATGTGTTTGGTGACTTGCACCGCTGAAGTGCAATTAACAGTGCAAAGTGCCTACAATCATGCTAATGATTCTGTACTTGGGCCCAGATTTTAATGTATAATGTTAGCATGCTTACTGCTAAAGTAACTCAAAACACATGAGGAATGTTGGTACCACACTTCAGTTAAACTTCACAAATGTAAACCTCAGGGTGATAGTGCACGTGTGTTAACACATTAAATATTCACAAATAAACATATTACAAACCTGGAGAAAGGCCATGTTCCAACAAAGACATACTGGTTCGTTACTGGGGCAAT
>NW_018127908.1:2826278-2860771 GCF_001952655.1 Monopterus albus | reverse complement strand
ATTGGCGGGGGGGGGCACAGCTTATTTTTGCCTCTGGGTCTCCTGGAGTCCTAATTTAGCCCTGCAGCATTTTCTACACATTTGCATTTTACACACTGCATTGGAATCTCTGAGTTTGGCTCTGCAATGTCTAATTAAAATATAAAATTCAACTTGGTGCTTTAAACAACACCCTCTTTTTTTTTTTTTTTTTACAGATGCAGTATAACTTACTACATAGGTGCTCCTGAACATGTTAAGCATCATTCATCATCTCACTGACTGAATCGGGACAGCAGCCTTCAGTATTAAAATTAAATGTTTACATTTCCTGGCAGCGAAAACAACTGTTTAGAATCTAGAGAAAGCCTTAAATCCATGGAAGAACATTTGGCCTGCATTGGTTAGGGTGATGTCAGGAGAGTGATGCCGCATGATGCTCTGGGCCACTGCATCAAACCGGGGCGCTCCTATTGGCTGACGGAAATATTATGGTGCTGCGCTGTGTGTCGCGTCATCTGACCAGCAGCACGTTTATCTATTTCTCCGGCTCAACACTCGCCCTAGAAAAGAGGCAAGTTCTGATTTTGGGAAACACAGCGACAAGAGACTGAGGATTGGACGCTGGTGAAGTCGAAACAGGACGTTCTTTTCCCGCATCCGCAGCGCACCATGAGGGAAATTGTTCACATCCAGGCAGGGCAGTGTGGAAACCAAATTGGGGCGAAGGTATAAATATTATTTAATTTGAGAAGTGGGGAATTAACGGGGTAATTGTAATCTTAATGCAAGGAGACGGTCAATTTTTTGTGCCGAATCATCCGAGTCTTTACACGGTTAGTTTAGCGTTTCTTGAACAAGGAAGTGCATCTTAGAAAGCTTGAGTTGATCGGTTGTTTATATAGCCTATGTGCAGGGTGTGGTTAAGTAGGGCTGGGCTTTGCTCGGAGCTAGGGGCTGCAGCGATGTGGCCTCCACAGTTGTGCGTCATTTTGTCGCCAAGCAGATGCGCAACACTAAAATAAGGCCTGACGCATATGCTGCAACTCGTTTTCACGCCACGTTGTATTGCTAAATGGCCTCAGCAATTGATGATGATGTGATTGTGTTATTTCATCTTAGTTTTGGGAGGTGATAAGTGATGAGCATGGCATCGATCCCACTGGTAGTTACCAAGGTGACAGTGACCTACAGCTGGAGAGAATAAATGTCTACTACAACGAGGCATCAGGTAAAACCAATGGCCCAGCTAGTTTTACATACGACGCATTTTTGCATTTGACTAACTTACCGCTACATAAAGCCTTGTTTACATTGTTCATTATCCTTGCATGTCCCTATACCTCATTTGAATGCCACAGCATAGTCATGTCACTAATTTAGCTGCAAGGGGAATGCTAAACTAGGACAATGAACAAGCTAAAATCTCTCTCTCTTTGTCTCCCTATGTCTCTCTCCCTCTCTCTATCTCTCTCTGTAGGGAGTACAGGTATCTGCAGTCTCTGTATAACTGACCCAAACCTACTGTGCCTCGGTCTCATCTCAGCACATGATTTTATCGGCATATTGAAAGTCATTCCAACGTTACTTGCTGAATTAAAGTGCACTAATCATAAAACACTGCTGTAGCACTAGGGCTTCATATTTTGGACTGATGCTTTTGGAGAATAATGAATCAGCACAGATCTCGATCCATGTTTACCCAGGATTGAGATTAAACAGCACCCACCCATTGACTTTGGCTAAATCAAAGTCTTGCACAGGAAGGCCACACTGCATATTCATGTCTTCTGTTTTCCTATTTCCTACCAGCTGGCTTTAATAATCTTTGTTTCTGTTGGTCTTTGGTTCTTGTGACCATTGCTAACTCTGAGAGACGAGACAGTCCAAGTAACTTCAAAACAGTGCTGAGAGAGTGTCATTGGATTAGAACAAGCAGTGCAGCATGCTACAGCGGTGCTCTTGCAAGAGAGGTTACTTAGAGAGAGGGCGGAGGAAAGTAAAGCACAAGAAACAAACAGAAGGCACCATGCAGTCAACTATCCAGCTTGATGGACAGGCTGTAGTATCCTTTAAACAAAAGGATCTTTGAGCTTGCTGCATGAAGATACTTTTAGCAGTATAACTACAGTACTATGGAAAAAAGAATAATTTAAAGTACAGTCAAGTGATTCCCCTGTGGTTCTCTAGGAATGTTCTGTCATGCATACTGAGACTGTTGATATCTTCCTCCACCCTTCCATCTATTATGTCCTCCTGTCTCTCTGTCCTCTGTTCAATTTTTCATTAAAAGGCAGCAAATATGTCCCCCGTGCCATTCTTGTGGACCTGGAGCCAGGAACCATGGATTCAGTTCGCTCTGGCCCATTTGGACAGCTATTCAGACCTGACAACTTTGTTTTCGGTGAGTGGACACCACTCATCCCTAACCAACTGCACATACAGTATGTCAGCAAATGCTGTCATATCTTGTAAAGCTAGTTTCATAAGATGGCACTGCACAGTGCTGTATATTCCTAGCACAAAGTGTCTGCAGCCTCTCAGCGATGTGCCAGCGGTGTGATGCATTGTCCATTTGCAGCCGTGTCTGACTGTGACTTTGTAATTATGAAAACATTTTTATTATCCTAAACCAAAGAATTTTACTGTAAGTCACCAGGACTATTATTTACCATGTAAGGTAAAGGTGTAAGAGTCTGGAAGCCTTGAATATCGGTACCAAATATTATGGAAAAGTGTTCAATAATTTTCTGGACATGTAACTTAAAAATAAAAATGGCAACTCTTGGTGGTTCCAGATGAAAAATACAAGGTCACCATGGTCATTAGGATCCATCTTTTGGGGACCACCTATGTTTGTACAAAATTAATGACAATCCATTAATAAAGACAGCAACAGCTTCTAAACCTTTTTATAAAGTACAGTATGCCTTAACAAAAACGTTATAATATACATTTTGTCTTTAAACATTACATCATGCAGGTCAAAGTGGGGCAGGAAATAACTGGGCCAAGGGTCACTACACCGAGGGAGCTGAACTGGTGGACTCGGTACTGGATGTCGTGAGGAAGGAGTCTGAGAACTGCGACTGCCTCCAGGGCTTTCAGCTTACACATTCACTGGGTGGAGGTACAGGCTCAGGAATGGGCACACTGCTCATCAGCAAGATCCGTGAGGAGTACCCTGACCGCATCATGAACACCTTCAGCGTCATGCCATCCCCAAAGGTGTCTGACACTGTGGTGGAGCCCTACAACGCCACTCTCTCTGTCCACCAGCTGGTGGAAAACACAGATGAGACCTTCTGCATTGACAATGAGGCTCTGTATGATATCTGCTTCCGCACACTGAAGCTGACCACACCTACATACGGAGACCTCAACCACTTGGTATCAGCCACCATGAGTGGAGTGACCACCTGCCTCCGTTTCCCTGGCCAACTCAACGCTGACCTCCGTAAACTGGCCGTCAACATGGTGCCCTTCCCCCGTTTGCATTTCTTCATGCCAGGATTTGCGCCTCTCACAAGCCGGGGTAGTCAGCAGTATCGTGCCCTCTCTGTGTCAGAGCTCACACAGCAAATGTTCGATGCTAAGAACATGATGGCGGCCTGTGACCCTCGTCACGGGCGCTACCTCACTGTGGCAGCCATCTTCCGTGGCCGTATGTCAATGAAGGAAGTGGATGAGCAGATGTTGAGTGTGCAGAACAAAAATAGCAGCTATTTTGTTGAATGGATTCCAAACAATGTCAAAATCGCTGTTTGCGACATTCCTCCTCGTGGTCTCAAGATGTCCGCCACCTTCATTGGCAATAGCACGGCCATCCAGGAGCTGTTCAGGAGGCTCTCTGAACAGTTCACAGCCATGTTTCGTCGCAAGGCCTTCCTCCACTGGTACACTGGAGAGGGAATGGATGAGATGGAGTTCACTGAGGCTGAGAGCAACATGAATGACCTGGTGTCTGAGTATCAGCAGTACCAGGACGCCACAGCTGATGAGATGGGGGAATATGAAGATGATGAAATAGAGGGTGAGGACGAAGGCCGTCATGATGTTCACCACTGATTATCAAACACTGACCCGACAAACAGAGTGAACCACTCCCTCCAAATACTAGTAATTGTTGTTGGACAGTGCACTGTGATCATAAGAAGCCCGCCAGAGATGCAGATGTTAAGCTACCTTTTCCAGTGTGCAGATCATGTTGAAATATAGCTGTTTAGCAAAAACTGTGCTGCGTATAGGTATGACTTATACTAAAGATCATGAGTGGCTTTAGATTTTAAACGTATGCAAATATTATTTGCTTTTCCAAGTCATGCTTTGCCAATGTCAACAAGGAATTGCTGTCTTGTCCTGGACACAGTTTTGTAATATTTACTTAAACATGCATTCACTCATCTTATGAATAAAAGATCCAGTCCTGTCAATACTTGATGTGTTTTTTTTATAGTTACAGGTGTAAAGGTGAACAAGCCCAAAATTGCTATTCATTCATCCCATTAGATGCCCTAAGCTAACACCAAAACAACAAAGAATTGACGCAATTATCTGTGTATATTCCTTTGTGCCAGAGCTCCATTTTTTCATCAGTTGCACTGGGTGTCATGGTCCTGCTTTACAACAAACCTAGGCATTGCAGTTTATTTTAACGCAGTCCCACAAACACTGTCCTGGTGCCATAAATATAAAAAACTACAGTACACTTAAGCTTTAGGAAACTAGATTATGTAAAGTGAAGCAACCAAAGTAATAATTAGAAGAATGTTGTTTGGTTTGAGCATTGTCTGTGTATGAAAAGAGTGAAAGCCACTAGGTCATCTTGATATACTGCATTAATATAATGCAGACAGTGTTCAGCCAGTCACATACAAGCAGCCAGGAAGGCACCTACCAACCGTCGAAAAAAAAAAAAAGGCTGCAGAGATATACAGTATGTAGAGAAAGTAATTTCAAAATGCACATTAATCACTGGCAACCCAATGCACACCATGACAGTGGCATGATGAAACTTGCTGATATGATTCTTGAGGTTCATGACAGCACTGCGTTCCAGACAATTAGGACTGAATGGCAGTTTGAAATATGCTGTACTTCTTGCCACGCCCAATCATGACTTCAAAAGTGAGAATTTTCTACCTGAAACCTGATAAAAACACCACCTGCTTAGACGTGACTACTGGTTAAAAGAATATATATTTTTTTAAAAATGTAACTCAGAGTAGTCGAGGAACATTTTTGCCATTTTAAGAGGAAAACCAAATTTAAAACATATCTCAGAAAAAGAAAAAAAAAAAAAAAAAATGAGAAGGTTTTCCTATTACAAGCAGTCAGTCAGGCCACCCTAATGATACTGGTAAGTCATTTGAATACCAGGTCATTTAAGTCAGGCAGCTTCTGTCAGGACTGACAGAGGATAACTGACAAAATTGCTCACAGCGGTTTTGATACCTACGTCTAAAAACTGAAAAATATGTATTTTAAGGTGAGTGATATCTGCTCTGGTCAAACACATCTATAATGCCAAAACAATAAAATGATATATTAGCAAAAACATTTTTCAGTTCTGTGGAAGAATATTTAGCCATCAAATGAATGGCAGAACAAAGTTTCTGCAGAGGATAAGGTGTGCGAAGAGACACAATCCCAATGTCCTTCCACAGGGTAGGAAACAGAGCACTAAATGGGATAAGCCAAATATGATAGGAGAAATGTGTACAGCCACAGGCAACAAAATATATTTCTTATAAAGATTTTGCTCTGACATAAGGGAGAACAGCTATGCCATTAAAAAAGGTTGAAAACTAGGCTTTTGCCTAGCTGCATCTCATTTAAAACCACCCTGGCCATTTTCAAAATTTGCCTCCATTGTTACTTTACATAACATACTGTATATACTAATCCATTAAGGTGAAAGTCAGTTAAAAGAGCAGATACCAGGATTCAAGGTAAGTGACCCCTCCTCTGTATGGCTGCTTAAACAGAACAGTTATAATACCCTGACACCTTTGACCCTTCAAACCCTTTGGCATCAACAGTCACCAGCCTGGAATGTCTGGTCTGCGTCCCAGTGTAGGCTGCAAACACCACTTAAATAAATCAGCTTATCATCATAACTCACTTGGAGGAACGTGTCACCCACAGAGACTGACTTAAACATTTCAGTCTTACTTTGATTTTTAGGACTTAAAAAAAACAGACCAATGACATGAAGTAGATCAGCAGACAAATCTGCATTCAAGTAGGAGAGCATTTGAAAGCTATCATCAGCAACAGCAAGAATAATCGAGACACACTGTGCATCACATCCCAGAGACACAAACAAGAACACTCCAAACGAGTGGCCAGGACACCCACACAAAGGTACAGAGCACATAATCTCTATGAACTCTTAAGTAATACAGTGTGCCTCAAGAGCCAAGCTTTCCTTTGCACCCTGTCTATCAAATCTCTCACTGTGCATGACCGACTCATTCATCACCTTTCAGCTTTAAGTAAGGCCTTCCACACAGTCCAACAACACTATACAGATACATACATCACAACGGTTCATTTGGACCCAACAAAGACTCCCCAGGGTGCAAGAAAATTCCACAAAACCCTTCACACAACTTGATTCACCCGCTGATTTCATACCTGATAGCACAAATTGACACTTCACAAATATTCTGTTGTATTTCTGATTTGCTGGTTTTCAGAGTAACTGACATTTCATCTGTTTAATCCCTCGCTATCTACTCACTACATCTATATACTTTTATTTCCCATTTCCTTTTTGTGCCTTTGTTTAGCTGTAGAGTTTAGTATTTGTTATTGTGCTGTTAGCATGAAATGTGTGTGATCTGTTTTGTGCTTTCTTGTGCATCTCAGTCACAAAGATCTGTACCATGCAAACGATAGTTAGAAATATTAGAGATTTGCTTCTGTTCAGTGAAATTCATAATTAAGATGAATAACAATCAAAATACTAATTCCATACAGGTTGTTCATCCTTTAAATGCAATTTTAGCCTTTCTGAAGGCAGAATGTTTTACATAACTATGAAAACATATGAATGATGCCTTTCTTCTTGTAAGTTAAGATGACTAAACATTGCATTTGGAAAAACTGTCTCTTTAAAATAAAACACTGAACACTCACACAGTATGCTTCTACTATACCCATGCATTTGAAACCACATGCAAGTGTTTGATTTCTGGTAAAGAATTCTCAACAGCATCTGTACTGGTTATGTATATAGCATGTTCCTATTCTCTTAAATGTCACAATGGGAAATCAGGAGGAAAAAAAAAAGGTTAAAGTATTTTTTTATTGTTTTTTGATAAATGTTACAAAACTTAAAAACCAAAAACATCCTAATTATCACGCTGCTTTAGTAGTCTAGTATTCTAAAACAATATATTCACACAGCACGTTAGAAACTAGAGATGAAAATAGAAGTATAGCAAAAACAGTATTATCAAACAGTCCCATCAAATGTTTTAAGTGCATTGAAAGCTTAACCATGTTACCTTTACACACATACATGCAGTAAAAAACAACATTAAAAGTCTACCTGATAATTATGGCACAATACATATTTGTAATAAAACAAAAGAGTCAAAAGAAATAGGGCCATCAGTATATTGAGCACAGTGTTGATCGTTTTGGCACTTGGAACCTTTGGAGTTAGGATTTGGCTTACTGTAAAAGTACAACATGAAAAACCCTCAAATATTCTGCACAAGATATAAGGAGTGCAATAACAGAGCACTTGTGTGGTTTGTGGTCTATATTGACTATGTTGTATAATGATAAAATAATCTGATACCTTCTTGGAGCACTAAATCATTCAAACACCTTGGGCTTGGTTCTTCTGCAGGTACTGCTTTCATCAGCATTTACATTCCACAACCCATTTAAGAGTTCGTTATTGCCTACAGCACAACTGATCTAAAACAATCTAAAAGTCATGTAAAATACTGCAAAATGCAAACCAGGTATCTTCAGAATCACTGAAACTGTATAGATAAACACATCATAATACTAGCTTCAGAAACTTTGTTCCGCCTCTGCCTCAGTCACTCTTATAATAATCATTTTCTTGTTGTTTCTTTTACAAATGGGTGCTGTAAACAAACCTGCACAGCCATGATCTGTGCTGTTCCTTTCCAAAAGAGCAATAAGTGAGCTCCATTGTATAGTGATCATACAATAACTGTAGGACTTAGGGTATTGATCTGTACCAGCAACAAGAGTATTGGCCTTCAAATATATTATGACCTCATTATCCACCATCCATTTCCACATCCATTACAATAAACTCATAATATATACCATCACTGCTTTTAAAGACTAATTGTTGACACTGGCTGTCTAGTGTTACAGCTATAACCTTTCTCTCCTTGAACTGGTGCATTAAATGTTTTGTCTCTTTGTTCTTACTTTGGTGTGGATGTCCCTGAGCTGCAGCTGTGGGTGTTATGAGTGGTTTTTGATTGTACAAGGAGAGTTCTGACAGGTGATTGGTTCCTAGGTGCAGCCTTCAGGGGTAGAGAGCCAACTGCAGCCAGTGCAGGCAGGAACTCACTGATCTGACATTAGACTTGCACTAATGCACACTTGTGATGTGGGAAAGTCACACTTAATGTTTTTTCAAGGTTTGTTCTCAACTGAGGCATACTGACAGAAGTCATATTATGCCACTTAAAAACATCTGTTTTGTCCTAATTCTGCTGTTACACCAATAGTACAATGTAACAGTAGAATTAGGACAAAACAAATGTTACCCTATTGGTGTAAAGTATATATTTTCTAATGCTGACAGGTAGCACACAAGAAATGAGTGCACTTATTGGCATTAACAAATGTCATTTTACTAGTCTACCTAGTATTAGTATAGCAATCCAGTGCCTTTTATGGCCACAATAGTTGTGTAGTCAATACCACATCTTATACACTGTACTACCAGCAGTAGTACAGAATTGCTCTGTAGGTCAAGCAGACTAATCTCTCTGTTTACAAGTTTTACAACAATTAAACTATCTTCTGAACAGATGTATACTTCTATACTTTAGGATAGAGACTATAGTGAAATATTTTCGTTTAAATTCTTTTCTCAGTGACTGAGACCTTCTTATGTTGCACAACCACCCTCTGGCTCCCTTGCAACTTGGGTGTGGCTGTCAGCCCAAAGTCCTCATTTGAGCCCGTAGAACCATGGGAACCCAGTGAAAAAGTTTGAGATTTTACCTGCACGCCTTGACCTTTGACCCCCAAGCTCTGCTCTGTAAGCCCCTGTCCTGTCTGAACAAAGCCATGCGCTAGGTGTTCACCTTGCCCTCCACCCGAGGACCCATTCTCCACCACCAGCACTTGTCTAGCACTGGAGATGGTCCCTTTTGAAAGCCCCTGTCCTACCTGCCCTGTTACTCCACCCATTCCTACCTGCCTATCGACAAGTACCACACCCTGAGATCCTTGGAGGCCACCAACCTGCACCAGCCCCTGGCCTACCTGCCCTGTTACTCCACCCATTCCTACCTGCCTATCGACAAGTACCACACCCTGAGATCCTTGGAGGCCACCAACCTGCACCAGCCCCTGGCCTACCTGCCCTGTTACTCCACCCATTCCTACCTGCCTATCGACAAGTACCACACCCTGAGATCCTTGGAGGCCACCAACCTGCATCAGCCCCTGACTTAGACCAACCTGACCTACTTGACCAACTGACTGCTGGGTGCCCCCTGCCACAAGCACCATTTGGGGGTTGGGTTCAACTACATACATGGGGGCAGCCGCATAATACATAGCAGGCTGCTGTATGAGTAGTGTCTGACTGGGAATCATCATCTTGTCCTGGACATGTACCTTGGGAACAGTTGCTGAACCCTGAGCTCTCTCAGTGATGAGCTCCTCCTGGACAATAGTGGAGGACCCAGACGCCACATTGGAGGTGTCGAGGGTGTTGATGTTGACACGGTCCCTGTCCCTGACTGTTTCTGTGTGAGTATGGACATGTGTGTGGGTGGAGGGCCTGGGTGGAGAGACAGAAACTCCTGCATCCACAGTCTCGGTCACTAAGGCTGATCCCTGACAAATCTCAGCCAGGGTTTTGAATTTAGGCCCCAGGTCATTGAGGAATGCAAGATCATTGGCATCCTCAAGAAGGCTGCAGCAACCTACAGAACCTGCTAGAGATTCCTGACCCTCATAGTTATAGATCATCAGACCATCCTTCACCTGGGATTGTTCTGCAGCATGGATTGATTTCTGCAAACAAATGGAAGCAAAACTTCATTTCAATGGCACATCAATTCTGTTAGTATAATACAGCTTCTACTTGTCCTTACATAGTGTATGAAGAAATCTATGTATGTTTTATTCATTTAAATTATTATTTTCACCATCCAAATTCCAGGTTTTACCATATTATGATCAATAATATAATAGACTTACACTTAAATAGTACTCCCCCAGGAACTGATCCGACAGAGCCATGTCATCAAAGGCTCCCGCTCCGTATCCTGCCATCGTTCCTGCACCGGTGAAATTCATCTGCTCCTGCCCATTGAAGTTTCTGTACTGGCTGTACATGTGCATGTTCTCAGCTGTGTTTATAGCACTACCAAGGCCTGCTCCAGCACCTACAGCTCCCATCTCAGAGAATCCTCCTGTGTATGGCTTTGACTCAAATGTATTTATGTTATTGGCATTTATTGCACCCATATCAACTTCCATTGGGCCATGTAGAAGAGGAACGTCCTATGAGAAAAATATGAAATCCCATCAGAGATGCAAATTTGATTAGCCCAGTTTCAAAACTAAAATCCTGTAACATTATATAAGATGAGCAGATAACAATACTACACTGATCAGAGTACCTTGTCTTCTCCCTGCCCCTCAGTGTGATATGAAATCAGCTGTTGTTTCGTATCAAATGGAATGGCTTTAAAATCTCCTATAGCTGCTGTACCTCCACACAGGCAGAACAGCAGCAGCAGGGGCACCACTAAAAAACATGCACATTGGACACTACTTCAAAAGAAATTCTTAAGAAATACTTTATGGACACTACTTCAAAAGAAATTCTTAAGAAATACTTTATGGACACTACTTCAGAAGAAATTCTTAAGAAATACTTTACTGTTATAAAATGAATGGATTTAATTAACCAAACAAAGGTTATGCATGATTGAGCCATGATCTGCCTTTTTCAAAAATGCCTGTGATTCACCCACACTGTCTAGCACGCTTCAACATGTCAGGTTGGGCAACCTTGTATTGGTGCCTCCAGTGACTCAGTAAAAAAAAAAAAAAAAAAAAAAAAAAAAAAAGAAACTGGAGAAGAAAAGACATTCCAGTAATAATCTACTCACGTAGCAGCAGCAACAGTCCCAGGAGCAGAAGCAGGATACCTGCAGCACCAAAACCTGCAGTCTTCGAAATGCGCTCCATACAACTTTTAGTGTGTTCTGGGCAAGCGCACACAGTTAAGTCCATCACCTGAACATCAGCGCACGACTTTCCTTGCTGGTCCTTGACCAACAGTGCTATTTTGTAGTTGCCTGGCCATAAGTTGGCTTGGTCTCGCAGAATGGCTGTGGTGTCTGATGAAAGACAAATTTTAAAATTTGCTGCACAAGTTATGAAGATTGTTTATGCCTTGCAATTTGTAATAAGGCTCTTTAAATATAAAGCCAGGATGGGCCTTTAGTTGGCTTTTGAGGGAAAAATGGATGTAGGTAACATTATTATTGGTTGTATTTGATTTGAGAATCCCAGTAATCCATGCCAGTAATTAAACTTGCAGCGTCTGGAAACTGGAATACCCACATAAAGCAGTCTATTATTAAGTACTTTCTGTGACGTGTAGTACAAAAGATATGACAGTGATGACAAAGTGCAGCTTTGCTATGAGCAAAACACCCCTAGTGAGTGTGTTTGGAGCTTAAAACAATTTATTTGTAGCAACAATAGAAAACATGTTTGAGTTAATACATATTTGTACAATGAAATTACTAAAAAAACAAAAGCAAAAAAGACTAAGCAGCAGTTTTCTTCTGAGTCTCTAGAAACCTAAAGTTTTGGAGTTACAAAACTAGAGCTAAATGCTGCCTTTGTCTGAAGCCCTTTTAATGTAAACCTCAAAGAACAATGGCCTTTTAACAGGGTAGTATTGGAACTTTGCCAAGCAGTAACTGTCCTCTTCACATGGTCTTACCATTAAAATGCTCCACTGTCCATTTCCCCTTGCTGCTCTCCTGAATCACACTGAACTCAAACGGTGCTGAATTTGGAAACGCATCTTCATCTACAGCTGTCACATAGATCACATTATCCTCCAGGCACATGGTATGAGCTGTAGTGGTCAGTTTTGGACAGTGATCATTAAAGTCCTCCACCTGAATGGCTATGGTCCCTGTGGCAGTCTTTGAGGGAATGTCTGTAAGTCAATTAAAAGAGAAATTCACATTAACATGTTGTATGCCACAGACAGTACATCCATAGGGGAATAATGACAACTTTTTACATATGTACACAACTCACCATTGTTGATGCATATAATTTCGGCATAATATGTTCCATTGACCAAGAACTTGGACTCCCTGTCAGGCAGTTTATTCAGCCTGATATCAGCTGTCTTTTCATCAATAATCAACCAGTTGTCATCATCACGTTTTTTTCTATACCTGAATGTGTGAAAATCCATATGAGGACATAAAAATAAAGTACACATGTATCCATTCTAAAACATAAAGACATGTCTATTCATTTGCTCAGTGTTTTATGCGGCTGTACCATACGTTGGTGGCTTTCTGGAGTGTGTCACTGTCAATAGCAAAGTAAGTGGTGATGATTTTATTGATGGAGGTGGAGGACATGTCTTCAGAGAGAGGCACCACTTTGACAGTTGGTTGGAAACGAGGGCCTTCCTTCTGATTGATCACATTGATTTTAACAGGGTATCTTTTGGTGGCTGTGGTCCCCATGACAGACGAACTGGTCCCCATGACAGACGAACTGCCAAAATTGTACCCAGCTTTGTTATTAACTTCCACTTCCAAGTTGAGTGCCTTTAGCTCCTCATAGTCCAGGGCCTGTACATTCAAGCATAATGCACAGGATTGCAGCTCACATTTGCTTTCATAGCAATGTTACTCTGCTTGCTCAATCACTTTCTGCATTTTACTGTATTTAAATATGTCCATTCAAAATGAAACTAGTCTTTTACCTTGTGAATTGTGATAATTCCCTCATTGGTCTCAGAATCTGTAGTAATAGTGAAATAGCCTGCTTCATTCCCTGAAACAATTTCATAGACAGCCAGCCAGTTGTCAGTGTGAATCAGATCCTTATCAATGGCTTTGATCCTCATCACCTCCACATTGACAGTGTTCTCCTCCACGCTCCCTTCATACTGCAAATGAAGTGCACATCAACAGTTGCTTTAAAACAACAGTTACTATAAAAAAAAAAGCAAACAAACAAAACAGTAGGTGTGTTATTTGTGTTAACTGTCTCACACCTACCGATTCTTTTTCCAGAGTTGGAATATTGTCATTTATGTCCAGAATTTTTACCACAATCTCTCCGGTTCCTGTGTTTCCTCCCGCCCGTCCAAACAGGTCAGCGCCTTTAATAATTAACTTGTACGTATCTTTTGTCTAAAGAAAACAAGCAAAAAACTCAGATATAATGCACTGATAAATGCATTCCAGTTTATCCTTTCCCATAACATTTGTTAATAAAGGGAACCATAGTTCAGTCTTAACATTTGGTAAAATAAAACTAAAAATATACAAAACGCCTGATTCTTTTTGACTGTGTTCCAAAAGTAACAGAATTATATTTATGGTGGAAAACATAATATTTTACATAAGCACAAAAAACAATATGGAGCATGACATTTGCTATTCTCCAACATAAGAGCTAATGGAAAATGTAATATTGTGTGATAGTGAGATTTACTGTTATAATACTGATCTGACTTCTGTGTTATGAGTTGTATTATCCTGTATTTGCAATAAATGCCATTTGCTGTAGATGAAGAATTTCAAACTTAAGCAGTCACTAAAGTACCTCACCTCCCTGTCTAGAGTATTCTGTCGAACAAAGACCTCTCCGGTCTGAGCGTTGATTGAGAACATCTTATCCATACTCTGCTCCGCAATGCTATAGAAGATCTTGGAGTGGTCTGTGTCCTCTTGGTCAGCATCAGTGGCTATCACCTTCATGACAACAGTTCCTAGAAATTGCCAACACAAATTATACCGTTGACTGAGTGCAGGTAAAAACACTGTCTTCCAGAGCCATATCACAAATATACTTTAGATGTCATTAAATACCTGCCGCACTGGATTCATTGACATATCCAACTTGCTGTGCTTTAATGACCGGCGGGCAGTCATTCTCGTCCACAACAGTAATGTTAAGGTCGATATTCTTTTCAGCGTAGCTTCTATTGGATGCGAATTTTGCTATGCCTTTTAACTACAAGAAAATACATCACAACTACTTTATCATATCTTCACTGTGAAATTCAAGGAGTTGACTTTAGATTTTACAAACAGGATTTGCAAGTCCTCTTACGTGATAGGCGGCAATCTCTTCTCGGTCCAGAACGGCATAGATTTTCACATAACCAGTGTCAGGATCGACTTGAAATGTGTCGCCCGCACCAGGCCCTGTTAATTCATATATGATCTTCGTGAAGTTCTCCTTATCCGAGCGAATCTAAAAAACAAATACACAGTGAATCCACCTGATCTGGAAATATAATTATAGAAAAGTGTCAAGTTTACAGCAAGTTTCCATTATAATATCCTTTTTTAAAGCTGTGTTCTTTAAGGCATAATTTCACTTGACTGTCTTTCACATGTGATATATTATATATGTGCTATGCTGAAGTTTGGCATCCAAACTGTTTTCTTGCTTTGGTGAGCAGAACCGCACTATTGGTTGTTAGCAAATAATACAATTCTAACCTGTATCATGCACTGCTGCTGAGATGTCAAACTAGATAAACTTTAGCGCACCAAACAGAGGTGTGTGTGTGTGTGTGTGTGTTGAAACATCTGAACAGAGATGTATTCATCATCGTGTACTGACTCACTGCTATGATGGAAGCTGTTGTCACACATACTCAGTAAAAGCTAAGACTTCAGATAAACAATACCCTGCGGTTAAAACCAGTAGGTGGAAAACACAATCAATTTACTTGATAAGTGTAATTATTTTAAGAGATTAAATGTTGCTGTATCTACAGTAGGTTATATTAAATAGCTGCATGACTGTAAACATATGTACTTGGAAATAATTCTAAGTGAAGTTTTGGGATATTCAGTTTTAATAGAATTATTAAGAAAGAAATAAAATCACACACTCTAGCAATATTATCAAAGCCATAATTGTGGTTCTCCAATAGCTTTTTGGGAGCTATGATCCATGCTCTTTTCTGTCTGCGTAACACTGGCCCATTTCCTTTTGCCCACACAGGAACAAGCTGCAGGTAAACAGAGAGGAAAAAGATGGTTATTAATGTGCAGTCACTACAAAAATCACACGTTGTTCCTGATACACATTCTCCTTCTACGTCATTAGAATGCAAGGTCATTTGGGATGTCAGAGTTACATGTTTTTTACATTAAAAATATGAACGTCATCCTCTGTTTCGCACTTGGGGGGGGGGGCTCTCTTTTTACAATACAGTTGGGACACGTATAATGTCATCCTCCATGTTACAGTCTACATCTCAATTACGCGAAAAGCCTAAAACTTCCTCTAACTTGCTATAAAAAACAAAGTCGCGCTGCTGAAAAGAATAAATCATGAGCTGGAGCTGTTCCATGACCAGCACAGCGAGTGGGATACGCACGGAGACCGTGTGTTAACCTTTAATTTCACTACATGTAACGTTAACTTTAACTACAGACTCAAACGTACCCAATGAGTTCAGTACCGTGAAGGGAGAAGAGCCACACCTGTTGAAGTTCTGCTATTCTACAAACAGTGTAATAAACATTTAACAACTTGTGGCCCATATCGCGTACTCACCGCTAAGAAGAACGCCAACAGTACCAAAACTCTGCATTCCAGCAGTAGAGCCATCTTATAAATACTGTATAAACTCGGTATTCCTCTAGTTGAAGTGAAAACCCTCCTATTCGACTCTGTCTGTGGTCTGTTGTTGGTTTCGTACAGACTTTGACCCCACGGAGGGTGGGAAGAGCTTTTGCAACACAGGGCGGGTCCTCCCTGTGTTTGATTGCTCACAAGCAAATGCCGATAACAGGAGCAGAAAGGAGGCCGTTGTGTCTACGTTTCTCATGCTTCAACACTCCTGGCTTTGAGGGAGGGAGGAAAAACGGCCCAATTTAGATGAAATCTGTCCAGAATTGGCACCTGCATGCGTCCGAACCAGGCAGATGAATCTGGAGCTGGAGAGTGTGAAATCATGTTTATTGTGGAAAAAAACAATGCCTGATATAAAATAAGATAACATTTCTATCTGGACTTTACAGTCTAAATTTAAGTGTTTCTCTGTAATGTGCTTTATTGGGGGGGGGGGCATTTTACTCAACTGTAAAACTTCACCTTCAGATGTGAAATTCCCAAGGCTACATCTCTGTTTCTGGGTTCACCACATGTACAGCTGCACACTGCCTGCGTGAGCATGTGTGCACAGGGCTGCATTTGTTTTGCAGAGAGAGACCAGGAAAAAAGGTGTTTGTTGGCACAGTGAGAGTTTGTGTTGCCAAGATACATGAAACTTTGACTCTCTGTGGTCAAAGGTACATTGGAGAGGAACTACATCACCTCACCTGATTGTGGCATTACTTTCCATCAAGGTATTGTGTATTTTTCTGACAGCTCACATGTTGCTGCAATTCAGAGTCGTCTATAATTATAGAATTAATTCGGCAGAGATATATTAGATGATTCAAATGTTAAAGACCAGCAGACATTTTCAAAATGTTTATTATAGAATGCAGCAGAATAAGTATGGTATAAACAATGTCACATAAACTGGGTGTGTCATGTCTGTGCTATCTGAGTAACCAAACCCTTACGAAGAATGCAACACTTCAGTGTCCCGACTGTGCTGTGAAAGAAACATTGTCTCGATGTGCAGGGGTTCATCATCACTGATGTGACCTGGGTTCCCCGGGTGTGTGAGAAACATCTTGAACAATAGTTTATGTTGGCCCTTCAGATCAACAATTCACTGGGTGGGTTTGAGTATGTGCCTTAGTTTAAACTCGGTTGCGAGTGATGAAAACGGTCTGTTGCTTTCAATAATATGGTTAATATGGTGAGTTTTTGTTGAATTTGGAGTGCTGTTAAATTGCATCGCGTTATACTGAGAAGTGTTTCTAATACCCCCAAGGGCACCCCCCCAACACTACTGTGACCCATTTGTTGATTGTAGTTAAGCATGATTTTATTTTATAGAATACATTTCCATGCCAAGTGTGTAGATGGCACTGAAACTCACTTTAAAATTTGGTGCCCCTACTGCTACACCCGAAAGGTCACACTCGTTCATCTGGCCTTTGAGAAGGGTAATGCTCAAGTGTCGCAATGAGAGGAAGGAAACAATCACAGAGATCCAATGTCATGACTCGTCAAATTCAGCTCTTCTAAAAGTAGGCTATGTTTAGTGCTTTTATATTAGCTACTGTGTGTGTGTGTGTTTTAGCATATTTCATTTATCAGTTGTGTAGTTTCACTGCTAGTCAGTGCTAGTCAAGGCTATTTTAGAAGTTCAGATGCCATAATGGACACACACACATTGATGTGTACATATTTTATAGCCTGTCTTGTACTGTTAACTGCACGGATGTGTGCATGCAGTAGCCCATGTTTCTTTGGATGGATTTTGTAGTTCGTTCAGTAGTCTCTGTGCGACTGGGCTTGCTTAGCAGCAGTGCTACCTTGCAGTACTGTCTGCAGAACATGAGTTTGCACCGAAGTCAGAGCTGCCTCAGTGTAATACTATGTTACTGTATGTGAGACACCATATGTTTGTCTCATAGCAGAAAGCAGCAGTGTACTAAGTGTACTTGTTTGAAAATATTGTGAAATTCATTGCTATTGTAAGATCACACTGACACCACCCACCCTGTGAAAACCTGCCCCCCGCCCCAAGCTATTAGTGTGACGGCTATTAGTCACATTAGTCTGGAGTCCAGAGAAACTTGTTTCACCCTTCACATATGACACGAACGTCCCAACTTGCTTCTCATTTGGCACTGATCCAAAAGGAGTGGTGACATGGGTGGAGCGGCTGTTTTAGAACTTTTACTTCAAGGTCACACACATCTGTCAAACTGAACAACTGGATCTGTTACAGCATTTGCACCTTTTAAATGTGTTATCAGAAAACATCTGGTATGAGCCTTTTGGTATTTATGTTGCATCAAGACAAACACAATTTGTAGATGTCAACTGGTGGTTTGCTTCAAAATACATTTTGCTAAATCACAGATACACCAAGTACAGTAGATAATAACAGGAAGCAGTTGTTTAAAAGACAAAATACACCAAGTACAGTAGATAATAACAGGAAGCAGATGTTTAAAAGACAAAATACACCTTGCAATAAAATTATTTTATGATATAATGTTAAAAAACATTTTTATGCAACTGCTTGGACGTTTAAAGTTATGTCTTAAAAGTATTCCTGAGAAATGATACTTTTGTTATTTACAGGACCTAAAACATCTGTTGTGACTAATTTTATCACAGTGAGTGGACAGTGTGGGGGAGAAAGGTCAGACACAGTGTCACAATGAGCACAAACAGGACAGAACCTGTTTATGTGTCATCTTACACTCTGTACACAATGATAATCCACTTTCGCTGTAATTTGGGAGTAACACAGGAGGGTAGATTTTGCTGAATGTATCTTGAGTTTACTGTTAAGACTTCCAGCCCCAATCTCTTTCATTATGTCCTCGCCCATGACTCACAGCAGTGGTCTTCCTGACATTTTTCTCACCTTTCCTGTTGCAGCACCACATAGCCTCACTTCCCCTTACAATTTTTAAACAGGTCTACACCATTACACATGACTAAAGTGGCACATCTAATAAAGGATCCAGGCCTGACATTACTGGCTTTGACTGCTCTTGTTTTTATCAGCAGTTTAGAAGAGATAGTGAGCACTTCGCTGTGGGAGCAGTGCCTCTCCCACAACAGGCTTCCTTCACAATCACATTCCTGTGGTGTTGAATGAGGAGCTCGGTTCTCTTCCTCCAACCAGCATGTTTCAGTGCAGCCACAGAGACCAGAGAAGGGGCAACCTACAGGGGTTAATCTCTGTGTAGATTTGGGTGAGGCTTCTCTGAAAAACAAACAGACAGGCAAACAAATTAATTATCACAGATGTAAATACAATACACTCCCACCCCCAAGGCACAAACGATTCCCCTGTCCCTCATAGGCTACAGCCTTGAGCACCTGCTCAGCTTCAGTAGAAATCACGTAAATATTCCTGTAAGATTCTGCAGTGCTCTTATAGGCATTTTATTGATGCCTTGCAACATCCTAAAATAAGTTATTGCTTACAGAATTACTTTTGCTGGCAGAAGTCTTAGGCAATGTTTCCCCCTACTGGCAGAAATATGTATATATATATATATGTATGCTTATATGCAAACATTAAGGAGTTGACGTTTTGTGTACAATAGCAACACGACACTAAACGCAGCAGAAAGGCGCTTTGCCGCGGATCCTACCAAGCAGGGAGGTTCAGACTGGGGTGGGGCGGCCAAGGTGTGTCTGTGCCTTGACTCACTGCCAGTTGTGAGTGAAACGCGGCTCACAGGGAAGTCTGGCTGTCTTCACACAGCACAAGTGCAGGAATAGACCGCTTTCTTCTTTTAAGCGTTTACGACCGACGCCAATCCATCAGCGGTCACTTGGAAAGGTTCGTTCTCGGGGGAGTCCCCTCTTCCTCTTACGGACCAGGACAAAGTCTGTCGAAAAGTTCCCCAAAAATGGCGAATGTTAAATTTTTCAGCATCTGCTTGATGTTGGTAAGTAGCTTGCATCCAGTTTTTTTCTAATCTGTGCTAAAACAAAAGTAGTCATGTATTTTTAACCGAACACCGAGCAACCGTGTTAAGCGCTCCAACTATTACACTCACGGTGTAATAGTTGGAGCGAAAGTTAAAAAGCTGTTGGTAAAATTTGACACTTTTTTAATAATTAACATTGAACTTTAAATGCGTTAACCGTATTTGAAACTCACTATAAGAACGACACTGTCCTCCAGATCCTGCCCTGTGCGCAGTCGTGTTTTATCCAGAAGTCTATCGACGCAACTGTGCCAACAAAAATAAAGCCTGGATACAAAGTCGCAAAAGGTAGACTGCTGCATTATTTAATGAGTAACCCTTTGTATCCTTTGCATGCCTATTGTTTTAGCTTGTTCATCTGTTCCCTTTCTCGGTTTTCAGTTGACCTCACCGACTGTTACTACGAACAATTCCACTTAATTTCGAAGGACCCAAGTTTTACAGTAAGGAGTGACGGAGCGATAGTAGCTGTAGCTGAGGTATCGGTGACAACAAGAGGGCGGACATTTTCTGTGTTGGCTGAAGACAACACTGGACGGGAAAGTGAGCTGGAAGTTCATCTTGCCATCGCACCGCAGAAGAAAGAGGTAATACTTGCTGTGGCTGTATTTTAATGCGTTTAAAGTTCAAAATGGTAATGGACCTTCTAACTCCCTGACCCATTGGCGTGTCACAGCGCACAGGTATCCTGAAGCGCACTAAAAGAAGGTGGAGTCCGCCACCTCTCGAGATACCTGAGAATGATCTTGGGCCTTTTCCAAAAGCCGTCGAAACGGTAAGTTTTATCTGGAACACATAAGCTTTGTGTAATGTATGTTGGCTTTACAATACATGAATGTTAGGTCTTTATTGGCAACACAAATGTACAAATTCTGCTGTTCCTCCTGCTGCACTTTCTCACACCTCTTTCATCTGATTGACACCCACACATATCTATTATGACATGGCTTTATATAGGGATTAATTCATTTGATATTCTTTTCATCTGGGTTACCAGTGTATTTGAATCTGCCTAAAGATATCATGGAGTCACCCCACCACCACCACCGCACACACACACACACACACACACACACATCTATTTCAGTATTACAAGCTGAAAGAGTTCACAGAGGGTTGGTTGCCTCAGCTAGATGGTTTATGAATACCATAATACTTGTTTATTTATATGAACTTATTTGGTTTCTGTTGTAGATCAGATCAGATTCGGAAGCCAAGGAACCTGTGTACTACGAAATCAGTGGACCTGGTGTTGATCAGGGTTTTTTCACCCTTGACCGTGAAACTGGAATATTGTATGTGCACCAAACAATTGATCGTGAGAAAATCCCGAAGTTTATAGTGAGTGTGAACTCTAGCTGCCATTAACATTTATTTTCCTTACCGATTCATTGTCTGGTCTATACAGTGTTATAAACTGGTTGAAGATATTAAATCGTTTCAGAATAATTTTCAGTCATAACTGTACGCTGATTGAACCTTTTAAGTGCTAGACATTCTTAGTATATTTGCATGTTAACATTTGCAAACCTGACTTATTTTTCTTTCATAGGTAATTGTCAGTGCTTTCAGCAGACGAACAAATCAACAATCAGACCAGCCTTTGGATCTTGCAATAAATGTGCTTGACAAGAACGATAATGCTCCGGAATTCAAAGACTCATTGCAGTTTACTGTGCTCGAGCAAAGCAACCCAGGTAAGGAACAGGAAATACAAAGTAGTAATGCTGACCTTCTGCATACTTGATGATAAACTCAGTGGTCATGCGTGACACCACAGGAACAGTGGTAGGTCAAGTGAACGGTACAGACAAAGACGAAGAGAACACCTTCCGCACAAAGATAAAGTATACTCTCTTGAGTGGAACAGACCTGTTTGCCATCCATCCAGAAACAGGTGTCATCACCACAGTAACTAACACTTTGGACAGAGAGGTGAGCTCCACCAACATTGCCTTAATAATTTACTCAGAAATACAATATAGAAATGAGATGATATAAATGCTTTATATTGAGCTTATGCTGTCTTTTAACATCTTCATTATTCATCTTTTCTCATACCATTTTGTCACATCCTTAAGGACAAAGAAAAACAGTTGGTGATCGTACAACTCCAAGATATGTTCGGTGCAAGTGATGGTCTGTCCACCACGGGAACGGCAACCATTACTGTGGGTGATATCAACGACAACCCACCAACTTTCACAAAAACATCTGTAAGTGGTTAGCAATTAAAGACATCTACAGATGGCACATATTGAAACAGTGTTTTGTCACAATTAAAAGAAGCATAACAGGTGTTTTAAACTTGTTTCCCTTTTAGTATGAAGCCAGTGTCCCAGAAAATGAAAGTGAAAAACTTATACTTCGAATTCCTGTTGTAGACAGGGATTTAATAAACACCCCAAACTGGGTTTCTAAATTTGTCATCACCAAAGGAAATGAAAATGGAAATTTCAGGATTGATACCGATCCGAAAACAAATGACGGACTTCTGTACGTCTCAAAAGTAAGTAAGATTGTGTATTATTATTATTAGTAGTAGTACAACTATGACACAGTAGACAACTTATGGAAAGTCAAAACCCATAACACAGCAGTGACAGTAGATTTATTAATAAGAACACACTCTCTCCCTGTTTTCCAGCCCTTAGATTATGAGAAAACCAAAAGCATAAAGCTTGACGTTATGGCACGCAATGTAGCTGAGCTGACAGGCACCACAGCCCAATGGTCATCCATCCCTGTGAATGTCAATGTCATTGATGTCGATGAAGGTCCAGAATTCACAGCTCCTACTATCCGCTTCATCGTCAAAGAGAACGTACCCAACAACACTCTCATAGGAACCTACACAGCTTCAGATCCTGAGACCAAGAGCAGTGATGGCATCAAGTATATAATTTTACTCAAATTTGTCTTAAAGAAATGAACTTTCCTCAAGTTTATGCTACTTTTCGAGAACCCTGGAGGGCACACTGAGGAGTTTGCTAGTAATACAAAAGTACTTTTTCCACTGCCTCACAGGTATTACAAGGTCACAGACCCAGCCTCCTGGATCAGTGTCGACAAAAATACCGGAGAGCTGAGGGTTGCAAACACAATCGACAGAGAGTCAAACTTTGTCCAGGATGGAATCTACAACATCACCATGAAGGCTGTTGATTCCAGTAAGTTGCTCATAAATGCTGTAGTAGCTCAGGTATATCTCCCATTCTTTGACACTTGTTTCTGCTGACCCTTATGGACTGATAAAGGCAAACACTGTTGCCAAATTATTTCTTCACATGTACCTGTTTTATAAACTCAGTGTCTCCATTGGGTCTGACAAATCTCCATCACAATGTCACCAAGAAAACTGTGGTTTGGGAAAATGTTTCGTCTGTATGTCAAATCACTAAAGGTGACATGTATCATTCTCACACCTCTGATGGTACTGTTACACCAGCAGAAGGTAATTAAAGACGCCAGCTCCACCCTAACCAGTATCTGTCTGAACAAATAGCCAGCTTTGCCAGTGTTTTGTTTCACCTGAGAAAACCTGTTCACATATCCAATGTGAGTAGTCCTCTGCAATGACTCACAGTTCTCTGGTATGCTGGTGAAAAATAGGCTCTCACCCCAGATGCTCATCAGATTTTGAAAATCCCATTTAACTGACGCCCCAGTGACACCAGAATGTGACCAACTGGGTCCGTCATGTTTGTTCTCAGTACGGATATGTTCAAATTTGTCTTAACATGCGCATTAATGTGACATTTATTTTAGCGTCCAAGACAGGCATGGGAAAGGTCATCCTTCAGGTGGAAGATGAGAACGACAACATTCCAGTGGTCCCCATAAGTGATCTGGTGATATGTGAGACGCAAGGGAAGTTTGGCTCTGTGCTGGTTGTGGCTGAAGACAAAGACCAGCCACCCTTTTCTGCCCCATTCACCTTTAGTTTGCCAACTGATAAGGACGGCAAATGGTCTGTGACAAGACTGAACGGTAGGTGGCTGTATTTTTACACATTTGATCTGTCTCTATCTGAAGGAGAAAATGCTTAATAGGACATCAGCCTGAATACTTAGAGACGTTAAGACTATTATTGAAAAAAATGTTACTACTAACTGCTTGCACAACACAATCCAGAGCTCAGTAATTCATTGGTATCTTAAGTATAATAATCACCTCTATTTGACCAAGCATGTTACACACACACAAGGAATTTGTTTCCACTACAGAAACAAGGCAGCCATCTGTGGCGCCAACTCACACTGATGGCTCTAACCATCAGGGGCAACTTGGGGGTTCAGTGTCTTGCCTAATGACATGTGGACTGCAGTAACTGTGATTTGAACCTCCAACCATCCGGTTGGGAGGTACCTGCTCTACACACTGAACCACAGTCGCCCACTTCACTATCTAAACCCCCTTTTCCGCTGCCTGGTACCAGCTCAACTCGACTCAAATCATTTTTAGTTCCAGGTGCTTTGTTTCTTACTGCAGATAATCCCCCCAGCCCCTCTGTCGCCATTTTTTTTACCCCGTATAAGTGACAGCTACTATTATGAATGAGTGACTGCAGTGACGTGCGGTCAGGGGAGGCAGGTGAGGCAGAGCCTCCCTTGTCAATCTTGAAAAGAAAAAACCAGTTAACCATAAAATATAATAAATGTTAATATTTGTCGGCTGGTGTGTGTTGTAGGGCCTTTTGCCGTTCGAATCCGATGTTAAAGGAATTTTTTTCAATAAAGAATAGCAGATTTTCCGTATGTCCCATTCAAATACATGGAGGAGATGCCCGATGAGGCAGCACTTTGCTGTGCCTCTCGGTGGATTGTGTAATCCTCACAAACTGTATGCGATGCAAATAGTGTGTCGCTGTCCCTCTATATATCGCAAATAAAATGCTTTCAAACACTCTGATTATATGCTCTGCCTTGCCATAATCTGGATAATGTATAAAATGTAGTTCTGTAACGTGTTTAGGCTCGCAGATTAACCATAAAACCCAGTAAAAAAGTTACTCGGTGAGGCAAACAGTACGCCTGCTTGGACATTTTTGTCCAGAAGGATCTTCTTTATTGAAAACATTTGTTTTAATATTGGATTTGAACGGTAAAAGGGTTTGTAATACATACCAGCTGACAAATGGATTTCGTGTACAAGTAAAGGTAAGACCATAAACTTTTATTATTTCTAGTTAGAAATAAGCTCAATTGGAATAAATTTTAACCTCAAATTAAATATGGGTCACGTTTGTGTGAAGAATGCTGATATGAGATATAAAACATAACGCATTGTTTGTTAACAGACAATTTGTTAACGGTTCATTTGTATTTGTAAATCTGACTAAAAGAGTCAGTGCCTCACCAGCTGTCAACCTCACCGCACGTCACTGAGTGACTGGTGTCATCACATGTAAACATCAGTGTTGAGTTCATCAGTGGCAAGACGGCTGCATGGTCCTCTCACCAGTCGGTAGACTACAGTGTTTACACGTCACCGTTTGGTATTGCTTCACCTTGCTTGAAACCTCAATGGAGATGATACCAAAAATAGTAGCAGGTACTATTTCCAACATTTGACAGATGGAAAAGCAATTGAGTTGAGTCAAGTCGGTACCAGGCGGTGGAAAAGGGGCTTTAAACACCTTTTTATATGTATATATATTTTGGGAAGCCTTCAAAAGCATAACTGTTACCATGGTATCTTGTATACTGAGTGGGACATTTTACAGTTGTAAATACAATTCTGTCCCCTGGTGGACAAAATATGCAGTGCTGACACGGTTTCTAAATTGCTGCAAATATCTCTTTTCTACTGCATTTTCTTACTGTTAACTGACATGAAGTATCTGCTGGCCAATTTGTTATTAGGCAGTGATGGAAAGTAACCAAGTACTATACTTATGTACAGTTTTGAGGTATCTGCAATTGAGCATTTTCATTTTTTTGCTACTTCATACTTTGACTTCACTACATTCTAGAGGGAAATATTGTAACTTTGACTCCATTTTTTAAAATAACATTAGTTACTATTTATGTTTCAGAACCAGATAAGTATAAAAATACAGTATAATTATAAGACTTTATTTATCCCTGGTGGAAAATTCATAAGCTAATCAGCTGTAATTCAAATTCTAAGCATCTAAGATGGTTAAAACTAGCTCCCTCTTCACCAGCTGCAACATATGTGATGTGCACAATAATGCATCAGTAGTTAAAATCAAATAATATGATTACATAATATTAAATGTGCTATTCTGTAGAATGAGTACTCTTAGTACTTTCAGTATGTTGTGATGCTAATACTTTTGTACTTTTAAGAACCTTTTCAATGCAGGACTTTTACTTGTAACAGTATTTTTACATTGTGGTCTTGCTACTTTTACTGAAGTAAAAGATTTGAGTTCTTCTTCCACTACCACTACTTAGGACTTGAGTGTATGAGTAGATTTATGAAAAAAATGCTTAAAACAAACTGTACACCCTAAATGTTTTGATGTGGTTTTGGTCTTGTTTAAATGTGTTTACACACAGTTTTATTCTATTAGTGATCATAACCACTTCTGTAGTTTCAGTTTGACCTTTTTGGGCTGACCCGATAAATATTTGAACAAAATGACATCTTTGGGCAAACACTTAATACCAGTGTTGTGCGGTGAATCCTTAGAGAAACGTGACTCATCATTATTTTTACACATTTTCTCCTCAGACACAACAGCCACATTGAATCAGATCCAGGATCTTCCTACGGGGATATACAGTGTTCCCGTGGTCATTAAAGATCTGCAGGGCTTTGGTGATAAACAGACGGTGAAAGTAAGGATCTGCAACTGCGTTAATGGAGTCTGCAAGGACAGGCCAAGCTCTATATCATTAGGGCCGCTGGCTCTACTGGCTATGCTGTTGCCTCTGGCACTTCTCCTACTGCTCTGTGAGTTCCCCACCGCCGTAATCTTGCCACCAAAATCATGTAGGCTACACTGTGTAGATACTGAAGTAGGAAGAGTGATCGATAGTTGTAGGTTCTTTTTTACGTTGGGAATTGAGCGAAGATACTTAAAGAAGTATTCTACAGCACACAATATAATGCTATTATGCTCGCTGTTGTGATGCTTACCACACATGTAGCACCGCTTATTACAAAAATACACGCAAATCTCTAACACACTTTGTTATTGCAGGCATACTCCTCGCCTTTTTCTGTAGGACAAAGGGAGACAAGATTGAGCTTGAAGATGCAGGAGACGGCGGTGGAATCCTGCTCAAATCAAACACTGAGGGCCGAGGGGAGGAAGTGGTAAGGCTGTAATAATGAAAGCATTGCCCGGGCTTTTATTCTTGTAATAACACTTTGTATAGCAGCAGCATTTTTTTTGTTTGAGCTTTTGTGGCTTCATTTATTTATTTGTTGTTTTCCTTCTGTTGTTTTGCTCTACAGGACCCTACTCTCATCACCGTCCTCCCTTTTGAAAAGAACACAGGCCTGAATTCAGGATGGCAGGACACCAAGAACATGACCGGACTCGGTGGGCACAGTGTACAAGAGAATGGGATGTATAAATCTGGTGTCGATATGCAGGACTTCTTTTCTAGCCACCATGGGAGCCACTATGATCAGCTGACAGGTCATGGTGGAGGCGGCGGCGGCATGGGCTTTGACAGCAGACATCTTGTCCAGGACTCATCATTTTTTCATACCTGGCAAACAAATGGCCTCTATCTACAGCCAAAAGTTGAACTTTTTGGAAGGTGTGTGTCCCATTATGTGTGGCGTAAAAGTAACACTGCATTTCAGAAAAAGAACATCATACCAACAGTAAAATATGGTGGTGGTAGTGTGATGGTCTGGGGCTGTTTTGCTGCTTCAGGCCCTGGAAGACATGCTGTGATAAGTGGAACCATGAATTCTGCTGTGTACCAAAATATCCTGAAGGAGAATGTCCGGCCATCCGTTTGTGACCTCAAGCTGAAGCGAACTTGGGTTCTGCAGCAGGACAATGATCCAAAGCACACCAGCAAGTCCACTTCTGAATGGCTGAAGAAAAACAACATGAAGACTTTGGAGTGGCCTAGTCAAAGTCCTGACCTGAATCCAATTGAGATGGTGTGGCATGACCTTAAAAAGGCAGTTCATGCCCGAAAACCCTCCAATGTGGCTGACTTACAACACTTCTGCAAAGATGAGTGGGCCAAAATTCCTCCACAGCGCTGTGGCAGACTCATGGCAAGTTATCGAAAACGCTTGATTGCAGTTGTTGCTGCTAAGGGTGGCCCAACCAGTTATTCGGTTTAGGGGGCAAACACTTATTCACACAGGGCTTTGTAGTTTTGGATTTTGTTTTCCCTTAATAATAAAAACCTTCATTTAAAAACTGCATGATGTGTTTACTTGTGTTATCGTTGACTAATATTTAAATTTGTTTGATGATCTGAAACATTACAGTGTGACAAACATGCAAAAAGATAAGAAATCAGTAAGGGGGCAAATACTTTTTCACACCACTGTAACTTTTTAATATATATTAAATATGTCTAAGAATGAATGTTAGTATAGGAAGTTATTCCATTTATTCTCTGAGGTTTAATAACTTTTGTCCTCTGTAAAGTTAAGGTAACACTCACATGGAATATAATCTTGTTCTGTAAGCTGTGATAGTATCCTCTGCAAACTTTAATATTTCTTAACGTCTTGGTGAGAAATATTATTTTTTGAACTCATTGGGAATTTGTTTGTTCGCTGTGTAATACCTGACTGCCAGTCATATCCTGAACAGCTTTGTATTAACACGGTGTAGTCTCTGCCCTCCCATCGCCCAGGCTTAGTCCACTTGGGGTAATAACATGCTTCCTCTCCTTTCCGCTTTGCCTTGCAGAAGCTGCCCTATCTGGGAGGAGAACATGATGGACGGTACGCAGACGACATCATCCACTCCTATGGGTTCGAGGGGGTGGGCTCTGCAGCTGGCTCTGTGGGCTGCTGCAGCGACTTCGGCGACAACGATAGCCTCGAGTTCCTAAACACTCTCGGACCAAAGTTCAAAACTCTAGCAGACGTCTGCACAAAGAAGTGAACAATGAAGCTCCACAGTAGAGGTGTTTATGTTTTTCTGGACAGGATGTAGAGAGGCCTGGGATCTGAACGCTTGGTATTCCCCTGAACATGAATGAGAAAAAAGAACAAGCAGGTGGTGTCGGTGTGTGCACACACTGCTCTGCACTGCTTTTTTTGTTAGTTTTTGTCTTTGCTTATTTTTGGTAAAAGTGTTTTGCACTGAAAACTATGCAGTCAGTTGTACATACTTGTGTATTAATGCATTGTTTGCCTTTAAAGTCTTGTTAGGCAGGTTCATAACGGTTGCTGTGTTGATATATGCAACAAATGGCTGTGGGCTTTTCTATTAATTAGTAACAACTTTGGGTATTATGGTTTTTTACTAATCTTTTTTTTACAACAAAGGATACATTTTTGCATTTGTGTAGCTTTTAAATTGTTTGCTAAATTCCAGAGTTTTGATTTCTCTTTATAAAAGTAAATACTTAAATGAAATAAGAAAAGTTACAGCTGCCTTTCTAAATATCTCACATGAAAATGCCAATTCAAATTAAATTCTTAATATTTGTCAGTTTTAAACTAACGTTGATTGACTTCTGGTGCTTTTCCAAATCCTAGCTCCTGGCCATCGGTGGGGCACAGTTTCAACACTGTGCATCATTTAGGTTCTTGCAACATTCTGACAGTAATTCTGTGAAAGTTGGCACAAGGGTGTGAATGGGAGGAGCAGGTGCGCCTGACGCTGCCTGCAACTGTCTGAATACAAGACTAACCAGCCACAAGAAGAGTGAAAGTTCAGAAAAAATGTCCTTGAACCTGCTGATTAAAGGGGATCTGATGCCCCCACGTGTGCATGTTAAAGCTCTAATTGTGCCTGGTTTCTAAGGAAACTACTGCTACTGTATCAGATAAGGTTTAATTTAAAGGAAAAAATAATTTCAAATAAGATTAATGAACTAAAATTGTTATTGAATAGACCATAAGTATTTTAAAGTGAACTAACAATTAAATGTACTAAAGGATTTGCTTGTGTCTTGAACCATGATACAGCTTTTTTTAAATAAACACTTAAAAAAAGGAAAAAAGCTTCCTTTTGTTGGTTTGACTCTGCACTTTGACAGGAACTTAGACAAGCATTTTAGTCCAGAGACAAGTTATCCATTGTGCTCATCCCCATGTGCACTCTGGTGAATGATTTACTGGGTGTACCACTCTGAGCTCGCACAGCTTGAAGGGCAGAGTCTAACCCATTTCTCACCTCCTTGCTAATACTTAGTCTTGTGCAGATCAGGTTGGTGCACTTAGTGCCATCGTGCCTTTCCCATATTATCCTATATCCCATTATTCCCATATTTATCCCATATTGTCCAGTCCTCTCCATGCCAGCAACTCAATACGTTGAAACCAATTTTCTAGTAATAGGAAATTTACTGTAGGATCCAACTATTAATAACATTTAAAATAATGAGATAGCACACTTAGCCTTATTCTGCACAGATACTATATAACAAATGTATTGAAATCCCCATGAGTTCATCTTACCATCCATAGGCAGATCATTTTATGGAAAATATTTTAAAAAGCACCGGTGCCCGTAAACAATTCACCAGCCTTTGATGAAAACATGCAAATTATGCACCAGTGTGATGAATAAGAAATATGAAACAGGAAATATGAGGTCTAGAAAAGACCATCTTTCATGTGATTGTGATTATGAGTATCAAAGATGACAGCAGAGAGCAGGAAAATGGGGAAATTAAATCTCAGACTGATGAAATACTGGAATCTTGTTAAAAATACAATATTATCTACAGATTACAATAATACTGTCAGAATTATGGGAGGATATGAATGTGATGTGAACACCAAGGGTTTTTTTTGCTCAGTATCCCACAGGGGCCAATTAGGAGAATCCTGAATGATGGTAATAAGCAGTTAACCCAAATATCTAAAAACCCTCTAAACACAGACAGCAGTTCTGTTATCCATACTTCACCAACTGTTTTAATTGCATAATTTTTTTTTAAAAAATTATAAACAAAAGCTCCTGTGGATGACTGGTATTCCAGAAATCTGCAATGAAAAGAGGAAACCATTCAAAATTTTTATTTTTGAAGTACTCATGCAATTCAGATTTTTAGCAGGGGCCAGATATTTAACAGGTTCCAGATATAGTAGGTCATGCTCTCGTTGTGTTGTTAGCACTGTCTGACTAAGGAGACAACAGAGTGAATATTACTTCAGCAGCAAAAAATCATTTAACACAGTTTATTTATAGGCGCTTCCCATGGGCCGAGTGTAAAATGTATCATGCAAGTTCAAAGTGAGAACTGGGGAGGAAAGAGTTTAACATGACATTAGCGACCTTATATAATGAAATGCCTTATTTGTCCTCACTCTTTCACTACATAGTGAAAAATAAATAGTTCTGCCTACGGCACAAAACCATACACTCAGCTGTCCTAACATATGGTGTCTGCCAGCCATGGGAGCTGTGCGATAAAAATACCTTAGCCACTATTAAAAAAACAACAAACAAGAATGTTATATACAGTTTTTTTAAGGATTATCAAGTGCATCCCAATGTAAAGCAATGGCACCCATAAGCCAGATAATTGAATATACTGTTGTGTCCACACTTATCAGAGCTGCTCAAGCCATCACTTCCAGTCAGTTCTGTAAAGATGCAATTAATTCTAAAGCAAGAGCGTGAAATTAATTTGTTACTTGCAATTAATTTTCAGCATACTGCGAAAACAATCTGTCCAGATAGTATGTTTTCACCCTCCACCAGAAAGTCTGAGGACACATGGCTCCTTCTGAATTCAATATAGAGTGGTGCCCTCAACTGCCAAGGATGTTGAGCACAAACTTCTTAACCGCCTGTTGACTTGGCCTCAGGATTTATAGTTCTAACTGCATGTGTGAGATATTTTAGTTGCTACCTATGCACATAACAAAGTTATTTTCTTATGGCATGTCTTGGGAAAGCACAAATGAGGTCATGTATAAGGAATTTAGGTTGGTTTGTGAATAATTTAATCATCGAATGTACGTGTTACAGCATGCAGCAGGGTTTATTCAAATTACTGTGATGTATTAATGAAAGTGATGGATTGTTTATAATTCGTGTCTCTAATTATGTATGATTAATTCCCACTTTTCTCTTGGAAGGCTTTTCTAATCATAAGCTGTTATTACTGTGAGTGACGCTAGGTGTCACACTTACCTCTTGCCTGAGTTTGACTGTGGAGGTGACTGAGAGGGAACATTTATAGAAGGTGGCTGATTTCAGACAAGACACTTTGTCACATGTGGAACCAAACATCTGAAATCATTCCAAATAGGCTGTGAAGCCTCAATAGCACAGTTAAAGTGATGTGACATGCTGTGGCAGGAGCCTCATCATGCTTGATGTGGCATATGCCACACTATAGAGTTAAGCACATGCTCTTGGTCCCCTTCGCTGATATTTGCTGTCAATTATCTAACAAGATGGGGCTTCTCAGTGCGCTATGCTCATTATGATTGAAGTGAAGTTGAAGCTGACCACCATTTCCCTAGGAGGCCAACCGAGTGGGCGGAACTGCCAAGAATAATGATGCTTTATTTGAAACTTGTTTTTAAAATGATGAGAATAGTCAACCAAAAAGATGATTAGATGTTATGCATCACCACAATCAAATCATAGTTCAAAGGAGGATTATGTTATTCAGTACTTTTGTCATTTACATGCAAGTTTTTTACTCACAGGAACCACAAACTAGGAAAGACTTTATAGATTTTAATTTAAAAAACTGTTACCATACACATTATATGGCATGTATGGTAATGATATAAACACTTAAGACAGAACATAATTAAGGAAAAAAACTGGCAAAATTTACAAATTCATTTGACGTGTGGTCGCGCTGTTAGCAAAACGCCTACTCCTAAAGCACCATTTGGCAGAATGTACCGTTCCTTCAGACTTTTCATGCATTAACTATGCAAAAGCTTAAATTATTTGTTACATCATTTATTTGAAGCTTTGTGTTTCTTTCTGGAGTTGCTGTCCATGTTATTCACACCTAGTTGAAAGGTGCAGCTTGCGTATTAGAGAAATCTGTCTGGCAGTGAAACATCAGGGTCTTAATTAAAGATTCAAGCGATAAACAGTCAAAAATACATGTATAAATGTTAAATTAACTCATCCGTGATTATTAACAGAATATATAGAGTGCAAATATTAATTTGCCATGCCTTTCTCCCTGATATTTGTTTTATGAGACACACTATCATTCTGACTACTTTCTAAAATCCTAATTTTGTATTGAGTTTTTCCACACTGACTCCTCATTATTCCATAAATACTGTTATATCTCCAAAAGGATGAAAAATGTGTCTCCCTGGATTTAAAGTCCTTTTTAACTGATCAGCACACACAAGGACTTGAGCGATGTGCTTGGGAAGAACACAGGCTTTTGAGAGTTACAACAACAAATTATTTTAGTGTTGACCTATTTTACCTACAGACAGTAAAATATAGAAGTGAGAAATAAAGTGTGATGAAAACCTGACTTTCATGCTATTTCTCCTAATGAGAATGTAGCACCTGATGTTGCACTGGAGGCATAAGCTGCTGCACTCACCATCCAGTGTCCAACGCAGTACCAGCCTGGTGGAACCTCAGACTCATTACTGTATCGAGTGAATGGTTGAAACTGGCCACTGCTGAGGCCATTCATCTCCATAGTCACACCTCTGAACCGTGTCCAAAGACTGGTGTGTTGAGATGTCCGCATGTGTTTGTCTTTATCGACCGGAGTCACCGAAGTGCAATAAATGATTAAACTGCAGCAGTAGCAGACATACAACATGCAAAAATCATAAAGTACACTTCCTGTTTATAACTGTTCATCTGCATGAAGCTTACATTATAGATCATGCTCTGGGTTAGGTGCTGAGGCTTTGAACAATATTCTGAGAGAAATTCACAACTTGCCTTCATCTTGCTGGTGTGACTACTGAGCAGCTACTGAATGTTGAAGTACAGCACAGCCTAATCAGTTTAATGAATACACTCGTGAAAAAAGATGGCAGACATAGCTGTGATCTCAGAAGGGCGATGCTGGTGCCAGAATGCTTTCAGAAAAGAAAGAAAGTCTGTTACACTAGCTGCTTCCTAACAAAGAACCTCAGTTTGACAATGTTGCTAGTCAGAAGCACCGCAGTTTAGCACAGTGGCCCTGTTACATTTATCTGACAGAAACGGAAAAAAGAAGACCTGACAAAGTGTTTTTCTCTGTAGTCATCATAATCAAAAGGAGCCCTCTGCAAAGTCTTACTGTCATGTTTCACCACCTGCTAAAATTTACCAGCCAAACTACAATGATTTCACAGCTGAACATGCAAGGTTCA
>NW_018127908.1:2814085-2826249 GCF_001952655.1 Monopterus albus | reverse complement strand
GGCAACCTTTGTGTGTACGTTTGTGTAGTTGACTTTGAGGACTTATTTTGGATAATAAGTGGGAGCAAGGAGAGAGGCTCGCTTTGGCTCTGTGTGTTAACCCCTGTAGTGAAGATCTATAAGGCTGATCAGACCACCTCCTGTGTGAGCTGCTGCTTTTGCCTCACCGTCAGCCTCTTCAGCAGAGACTTCAGCAGATTACAAAACAGGCTCACATTGGGGTTACCACACAGTCTTAGTGTGGAATTTAATTGGCCCACTGCACATTTGATTTCAGGGAATGTTCTGAACCTGTAGGTGTCAAAACAAGATGAGCTAAAGGTTGAACCTGTACAGACACAGCGTGCAACCAAATTTCTGCCCCCTTAGTCCTCTGAGCACAAAAAATATGCATATTGATAACGACACTTATGAAGTAATGAGTAACCATTTAAATCCGAAATCAAAAATGAGAATTACTGGGCTAAATGAATATCATCAGCTTTTAGGAATACATTATCAACACTGTAATTATGGACCAATAAATGCTTACTGAATATAGTCTACTAAGAGCTATGTATCACTCACTGGGATGTGTGAAGACAACTCCCCATAAGACAAAATATGCAACAAATTCACATGCTGCATGTAAAAGAAGACATAACAGTACAGTTTTTGGCTTTGAATAAATGTTTCCACTGTGGTAGCAAAAAAAAAAAAAATCCTATACTGCACAGCAGTAAATCTCTTACTAAGCCCTGTCACCACTTTGTTTATTTACACCAAGTCTGAAGAAGTTAAACCACAGTGGCACCCCTTCCATGTTAGTCCCCTTTCATGTTCTAAGACTGAGCTCAAAAGGCATTTTTTATATCTCCAGACACTCCTGCTAAGGGAATACAATTTATTGATTTCCCGTCAGGCTGGGATCAACAAGATCCTATCAGGAGGTTCGGTACATAACAGCACAGCTGGCAGACGGCGAGCAAAGCACAAGACCAGCAAATGATGATGTGAACTGTGGAAAACACAGCGGTTCACCCCATATCTCATGCAGCTGGCTCAAAAGAGGGAACGTCTCACAAATCTGCTGTGCTCTGTTGAGTTCACTTGGCTTCTAATCCCCGACAATTGGCAGTCAAGTGATAGATGTCCGAAAACCCAGATTCAACCGAGTTAGTAAATTGAATGATCAATACAAACAAAACTGTCTACACATCTGTCTTGTGCTTCATGTTGAAACGTGTAGTATCTGACAACAAAATGTTTTGGTGGGCATGGCGTATGGTAAACATTTGACACAATTTTAAAATGAAGATAAATCAAGCAACTAGACTAAGTTTACACTCAGCTGGCTAGATATCCAAACACTGTATGTGAAATGGATGTGCCTCACTTTGCTGTTTCAGGTTCTTTTGTGAAGATCTTTGTCCACACTAAGGCTGAGTACTGATTAGTTTATTCAATTCATGATTAATTTACATCAGATAAATGCAAGTGTTGCATAAAGTGCTTTGCAACATTGGGAACATATAAATATATGTAAAAGAAGACATAAGGTTAGTAAGGAATTATGTATAGATCACATTATAGCCAAAATTGTAAACATTTCCTGGTTCTAAAGTTGTGGACCATGGATTTAAATGCAACACCTCTAAAGCATGACAGATCTATTTGTTTTGCAAAACAGTTAAACAGAAGTAGTAAAACCATCATCCATGTGTACATACAGTCTATGTTCAAAACAGATTAGCTGAATATAAATAAAATTTACATTAGACAGGTATGCACTAATAAATGCATTATAAAACAACACTTCACATTTAGTTTGTTTAATCGAAGCCAGTGGGTTTTTTTTAATGTAGTTTTTGGTTAGATGCCTGAAGTCGGGCCTGTGGTTAACACAAGGTCAAGAGATTTTCAGGTTTTATTCTATAATATAAAATGTGTAATTAAATACCCCACTTGTGATTTTTAAAGCTTTTACGGATCTTAAAAAGAGGTGGTTGCTAACAAGTGGCTAAATGAAACTACAGACCTACGGAGGTTGTCAGGGACGTTAAATGTCATCACATCAAACACAGAAACTCATCTCCTCATTAGTCTGCCTTTAAAGCCTAGTTATGTCTCTGAGCGCACTTCAGAGATGCTTTGACAAATTCAACCTGCAAGATTCCCTGTGCAGTGAGTTCAAGCACTGCATGCCGGCTGCTGGGAGAATCCCTCCTTGATTTGGCCTATATCTCCATGCCACCTGCCATCCAGGATGAGTTGGTGAGAGATCAGTTTGTCCAGGCCTTGTCCCTGACAAGCTTAGACTGTATGTGCAGCTGGCCCACCCCAGAACTGTGGTTGAAGCCCTGGAGCTCACAGTACACCAAGATGGGGATCCATGCCCAGGGTCACGGCCACTGCCCTGGTGTGGCCAGCCAGGGACCAACAAGGAGGAGGCACACTGTCAGGTCACTGCCATGCCACCACCACTGCCACAAGGAAGCAGGAGAGCAGCTGAGCAATACAGAGAGAAGTGATACCGCTGTGGGGAGCTGGGCCACACCGCACGCTATTGTCTAACACCAGCACCTCAATGGCCAGCCCAGCACCCCCAGACCACTCATCTGCCCTCGACCTGTCACAGTGGTGGGTTGGCTACATGGGTTGAACACATGGACTATTCCTAGACTGTGAACTCGATGGCACATGATGTCATGCTCTGGTGGACACGGGGACCACTTCTCTCTGTGGTGCACCCAGGGACATTGCCAGGGACAAGAGGACAGAGACTTCGGGGCTGGATAGCTACCCATCTCCATGTAGCCCAAGTGACTGGTGAGAGTGTGAAGATGAAGGGAGAGAGGATGCTTTGCTGGCTGCACTGTTGAGCATTGATTCAGGCTGTCCAACATTCAAGATCCATGCATCATTGCCCTTGACCTGCTAGCAGAGTGGGGGGCCGTGGTGGATGTGCCTGGATTCGGATGACATGGCTCTCCACACTTCTGGTAGGGAAGAGCTGTTCCTAACCATGACACTTGAGCGTCACATCCTCAAAGCCAGCCAGAGGCTCAGCCATGCCTACATTTCCTTCCCGCGCAGTGTCCACTGAGACCAGATAAATGGCGATGGCTCATATGAGAGGAGCTGCAGAAGGATGATGTCGACTGGGATACCGCCACACGAAAGACAGCAGGCTGCAGGGGACTGACACAGCACTTGCATGTTCCCCAGCAGAATGACCAGGTGCAGGCACCAGTGGACCCGGGGCCTCACCAGACATGAGCCCGAGATGCTTGCAGCTCAGGAGAGAACTTTGTTCCTGGCACGCTGATGTGGGTGTGCAGCCCTGAACAGAAGAAGGGCTGTCCCCACAGTCAGCGAGCCAGTGGAGCAGACCCTGTACAGTACTGAAAAGAGACACTTGGCGGGGTCCCTCAGAATGCCCCTCTGGGTGGGATGTATTTAGTGGTGTGGTTGCCTGTGTGTGTGAAAATGAGAGTAAAAGGCAACTTCTGTCTCTGGCTCCTTCCTCAAGTTAGCCTATATTATACTATTTTAAGCAGCAGAATCCCAGAATTTCCATTTCTCCAATACTGATATAATTTGTGCTATTTTGACTATATTGTATTGTCTTATTAAAATATTTAACTTTGTTAAATTCATAGAATTCATAGAGTATAAGAATTAAAAGAGAACTGAAATGGTTTTATCTTATTGTGATGTATTTCCTGTGACAGTTAATTGCTGTGGTAAAACTAGTTCCACACATTAAGGTACACTAAAACTCATTTAAATTCAGCATTGCCAGCGGTACATTTAATATGTGCATAGTCATTAACTGGTATTGAGGAGCCCCCCCCCCATGCATTCTACAAATGTAGGTCTCAAAGAATAACCAACACTTTAGGAGTGTGACCTTTTGAGTGGCACTGTTCAGCTTGATAAATCCCTTTTAGTTCGAACGAATGTATTCTATTACAAGGCGCCTGTGATTAATTACTAACCGTGCCCACAGCAAATTGCTGCCATAGACGACAACTTGTGTGATAACATTTTTTTTTATCAGTGACCTCCATCACCCCTTCCACAGCTCACATAGATCACACAGCCTTGATTTAGACTTTCTTTCATAGAAGGCAATAATGAAATCATTGTTGCTAAATGACTGGATTGCAACCATTCATTTCAGTACAAGTGTTAAAAAGTAAAAGGTAGATAGAATAAAAATTAAAAGAATAATAAAAACACATTTTGTATGGATGCAGTTCAGAATAGTTAATAATACAGAGTCCTTATTTTTCAACTTAACAATTTTTTAAAGTTGAGATTTGTTTAAAGCTAAGAGGCCATGTTTTTAGGATGAAGAAGAGATTGTGCTCATAAAAATATTGTTAAAAGTATGTTGGAGGCTAGGCAACTAAAACACTGGGTCGGTTTGTGGAAAGTGCCATTAAGGCTAGAAGAAACCAAAATAATATTGTCAGTTTTCTATACTTATCATCCACCCACACCTCCACATTTTTACTTGCAAATAATTCCTAAGAATGTCACCTTACTTCCCACTGAATGTAAACAGTGGTATTAAACTCTATAATTGTGTTTCTGGTACGAACAGCCTCAAAAATTCTCTGTTTCTTGTGTATTATTTTAGGTTGTAGTGTCTCTGGCCATTCTGGGACCTTTACTAGAATTTAAAATGGTGTTCTGCGGTTGGGAGCAAAGCTTGTCCACGCAGCCTGAATTTAGATTTACTGAGCCACTGACAAGTCAGTGGAGGTGAAGAGGATAAGATAATCCAAGCTCATACCTAGCTGTTTTATCAGCTTAGAATTATTGTGTTTGTTGATATTTGTGGCTTTGGTGAAGATCAAATCACATTTCATGACCATTTTATGCAGAAAACCAGGAAACTGCAAATAGTGCCATTACTTTTTCTTGCAACTGTAACTTTCAAGCTGATCTGAACTGGAAAAAATATATCTACATGTTATTTTCAGCACAAGTGAAATTAAACATGATTTACTGAGCCACTGACAAGTCAGTGGAGGTGAAGAGGATAAGATAATCCAAGCTCATACCTGTTTGTGTTTTATCAGCTTAGAATTATTGTGTTTGTTGATATTTGTGGCTTTGGTGAAGATCAAATCACATTTCATGACCATTTTATGCAGAAAACCAGGAAACTGCAAATAGTGCCATTACTTTTTCTTGCAACTGTAACTTTCAAGCTGATCTGAACTGGAAAAAATATATCTACATGTTATTTTCAGCACAAGTGAAATTAAACATGGTTCATTCAGGTGGTGTTGTACTGGACTACATTATATTCAGAGGTGTCCTCCCCAGCTACATATATGAGAAGGTCAGAATATTAGGAACACCTCTGAATATAATGCAGTCCAGTACAGCACCACCTTTAAGCAATGACCTTATTAATAAACATATAATTGAATGTATGCATTTATGACAATTTCACCAAAGACTGACATATTTGAGCTTCAAAAACACAGATGTTAAGGCCGAAGTGTTGCATTGAATTGAATACACCCATACAAGTGTACCTAAGAAAGTGGCCAGTGAGTGTATATTTGAACACAATAGCACATAATGCACAACCATCGTCTCAAGATAGCAACACCGGAAAATGTTGCTCATTTATAAAAACAAACACCACCTTAACTTGTCATTAGCAAACCAAGTGATGAGGCCCTATAATGTGATCTTAAATGGAATATTAAGGCAGCATGCCAGTCTAAATATGTCTCCTTAGAACTTTATAAATAATATTTAAGTCTCTGTGGAATTATACAGCTAATGGGCACACAGTGACTCCATAGGCAGCAAGTAACCATAACAATAGAGAGCGGGGCAGTTGAAGGTTGCATGTAATTACACCTACCCCCAGGCTTAATTAGGTCACCCTTAAGTGAGTATTGTGGAATAGTGAGTGTATGTATGTCCATGAGTGAATGTGTGTGAAAACTCCCAGCATGTCCCAACAGACTAGAGGGTCATCTCCCCGAGTCACAGTATCAAGATGAATATACAGTAGACTGTAGAAAAGTGCCTCTTTGTCCAGCTGACAGTAAAGCTGGAAAACATATTTATGCCATTTTCATGCATATTCCTTGAGTGAAATTCTTTTAAAATGTTTTTTTGGGATATGATGGAATGCAGAGAACACATAGTGTTTTTAATATTCATTTATATATGCTCATCCAGGTTTTTTTCAGTGTTTGTTGCCTGTGCCGACACAGTCAGGCTCCGTCATAGACCTACTAATTTACATTATCTCAAAAGCTGAGCATGAAGCCACTTTGATTTATGGCTGCCAAGACACTGCTGCAGTGAATGCACTGGTGTGGATTTGACTCTTCCATCTTATCACTAGTAATGGAAAATGAGACATTTTCACCATATTGTCTGTTTTTGTGACTAACTACTATGTGACTGGAGTTGAAAAACAGTCTGTGCAGGTAACAGACAGTGATTACACACCTGAATATGAATGAACAAGTTAAACCATCATGCTTGCGTTTGTAATATTCCAGCTCACTAGTTTCTATGAATGCTCAGATTTCTGATTTCAATTTTTGTACAGTACATGCACAAAACTGAATGTTTGCACTGCCAATGTGACATCATTGAAAAACTATTGTTTCTCAAGTTTTATTTACCTGAACATTATAGTCTTGTCTTGCATGTTGGAGAGACTAAAACTTCACGCCCACCTAACTGCTCGAGATTCTGTTGACTGTTTCCAGATGCTGTCATCACAAAGGAATGGATAGAGCTACTCATTTAATCATACTGAAATTATTCCAAGGTGACATTACTGCTTGGATTCCACATGTTATGGTGTTTTTTTTCTCCCACTACTTTCATTTTTCATTGTCATTTTAAACCGTCAACCTTTTGTCCTGTGCACTCTCTCTCTCTCTCTCACTGTGTCCTTGATACCCACCGCTTCAGTCTGAGAATTATTACCATGCATGGCTGTTTGTTGAAAAAGGAGACAGAAAAGCTAATGATGTTGGCCTGAGCTCAGAGCTAATTAAAATTCTATAAATATGGTGGAGGGTAGGTGCCATGATGGATGTAGTGTGTCAGAAGTCTGGTGAGCAGAGAGGTGTGTGGAGATGTCCAGACGATCAATAAATACAGGCATAGTGAATGCATGACAGTGCATATGCACTTAATGAACCAACGGTTATATCTGTTAATTACACACGGGGACACACCTTAGCATTCCTCACACTGTGCTAAACCATCCTAGCTGTCCAGATAGTGTGCACATTCCTCTCTTCTCACCCATCCACTTTATCTCTCCTTCTCCTTGCCTGTGCTTTCATTTACTGCAGGCAATTGTCCATGCAATGCACTACACGTTATATCAGTAACTGTAATGCATTTCTTCTTTTGTCGCTTGACCTACTAGTTTAGAGTAGCATCTGCACTCATTTTATAAACATAGCATCTCTGAAAATGACTGTGGCTTTTCAGTGTGCTGGGAAATTTGTGCTAGCAGGCAGAAAGGGAACGGGTTCACTGACCCAACAGGCAACGCTGATAAATCAAAAAATATAAATCTCATGTCATAATTCACACAGAAATAATCTTCCGCAAGTGAAGCAAAACATTTGTGAAGCACCAGTTTTACTGTCCACTGTCTAAACTAGGGAGGGGTTATGAGCAGCTGAAATAAAACATGTAAGCCATGATGATGACAATGAGATGATTGGATACGAATGCCTGTACTACACCAGTGCAGTCCTTCCTTTCAGAGAACTTTGAGCCATTCTAGACTTTAAAAACACTCTGTAGCATAAGCTCTGTACAGTATAATCCCTTAAAGGATGATTTTTTTTATGATGGTGAATTATTTTGAGGGTTAAGCTTTGAATATTGTACAATGTACTTTGTTGTGGGATAAAGAAGTAATATTGGATGCAGACAGTTATGGAATTTACTGTGAATTGTGAATAACGAATACAAATGAACAGCACATAATACAAAACATTAACTTTTGCTCTAGTATACTTATTAGGCACTTATGTTGTATTTTGAGATAAAGCAGCTTGTAACATTTTTTGCCCTCCTGTCACATTTACAGTGTGATACATACATTTTAAATCTAATTTTGTTGGATATGCTGCAGCACACCATTTGATGATTAGGAGTTTAAATTTAAGCATATTTAAATTAACATCCAGTTAATCATTAAGATGTTTTAGCCCTTTCATACACACCCGTTATGTTAAACCACCCTTAGAGCTGCTTAAAGTCAGAGGTTTAACCTCATCGTTGTAGTTAATTTGATATTCAGCATGCTGGAGTAGAGCACAAACAATGGTAATCTAAGACTGCACTGTAAGTTATTCATGGTATATTGTAACATCAAGTCTGGATCAGTACAGGTCTCTTCAACTGAAAGAGGTAAAGTAAGGAGCACACGGATGCTGGAAGAGTGATTCTGCAGTGTGCTGTGAAAGCCTTGGCTGTAGTCAGAGAGCAGGGGCTGGTTATTCTTACTGCAGTTCTTTCAACACATCTACCTCGTCTCTCTGGCTTACAATATCAGAAGAGTATCTTGACAGCTGCCAGAATTCCCTTATGTATGATAAGGAAGGGCTTTTTTGTTGTTGTTTTTAATAAGCACATAGTGGGCTCTAGCTGAATCCTAATAAGACTAGAAAAAGACATTTTTTTTATTTATCACTGAATCTTATTTGGTATGCTGGGACTGGTTCCCCAATAATCCTGAGTAGGTATAATCAGTTAAAATGAATGAATGAATGAATAAATGCTGTTTTCTTCATTAAGTTTAGGCCTAATGATTCTTCCCATAAAGTACAGTAGGCTATAATATATTGGTTAACAACATTTAAAAAGTAGACTGTGTCATTTAGCTCTCATTTCATTTTATTATTTATTCAGCAGTCTTTTACATTGTAAAAGTTTTTTCAGGACTTAGTTTTACAGAATCAGCTCTTCCTCTTTTTCGCTTTCCATCTCACACACAGCATGGTGACCTCTGGGCCATTAGGTCAGCCCCTTGAAGCTGCTTCTAAAGCTCTCACCAACACTGTTTCCACAAGTACAGATTCTGTTTATTTTTAACTCCAGCAGCTGTATCTTGTCTTTTCTTTTTTTGTGACTCACACATGTTTTCAGATGGGCTTAGTTGTAGCAGGCAAAGCAAACATTCCTCAGCTTATTCCACTCCTCCCCCAAAAGACCAAAGAAAAAAAATAATTTTCAGATAAGATAGATGAGAATACAAGATAGATAGATGAAACAAATAGGCAGATAAAATTGAGTACTTTATTAATCCCCTCAGGGATATTGAGTTGTTACAGCAGCAATGAGAAGAAGGTACTATAGGTTAAGATTAATATGCAATCATTAATATACAACTAAAGCTAAATTATATACAAGCAAGTATAAGCTTCTCTTTCTCTATGAAGCCTCTTCCGGCTCTTTTGAACCAGGAACTCACAATAAGACGAAGTAGACAGCTTTAGATTTTATAAAAAATAACCGTGCTGGTTTATTCAGAGGATCACAGGTAAAATTAACATTACACGTCCAGATCTCTCTCACCCTCCACCTGCGCGCAGGCAGCTCAGAAAGATCAAGATTTCTGGACCAAGAAACTTATATAATCTTAATCATTTTGGGCTAGCCCATGCTACGCAGGGCGTCAAACCGTGACGTCACCTGATATGCCAGCCTGCAGCTGAACATAACGTTAGCCAAAACATGAGGAAAAGTCAAGGTGTGTCGCTGTTGTTTTCGTGGTGTGTATCTAAAACAATCTGACATAACCTTACACATTAAGACAAATATTAAAACTAGCATTACAGTTGACACTAACAGCCCTTGGCCTGCATGCAGTCTGGACTGCAAGCACATTACTGAACAGTTAACAGCCTGAGCTAGTCAATCTGTCTCCACTAACATTTCTAGACAACAAATCTCTGAATATCTATCTAACTAGGAAATAACCTAACACAAGTTAATAAATACAAAATAAACATAAAAAATTTATATACAATGAATAAAGACTGAAAATAAAGAAAAGACCTATGTACATATTTATACTGTACATGAGTGAAAATATATAATATACAATGGCCTTGTGTTTGTGTGAGGTGCTGGTGGTTATGCAGGTAGTTCCCTGATTACTAATAAAGGCATATATATTAATATAAATGATTTCAAAACAGCAGGTGGTGTTGCTTTCTGTTTTGCAGTAATAGTAAAGTCCCTGATATATTATAGTCTACTTCCTTTTTAACATTGTATACACTGATGCTACGTTTCCACTATCAGAACCTAATATGCCTCATATTTCCCATCGTCAAGCATAGCCTTTGGGGTTGACATGGAACATCCTGTTTTGCTTTTCTACTGTATTCTCTCTCTGTCAGTCTCTGTTTAGAGGAGGGAGGGGCTGCTCCACTTCTCTCACACACAGTCAGTTTTTACACAGGGTGCTTGTAATGCTAATGCTTGAGGTGTGAAGATGTGAACGTTTAACCAATCACCAGCGACTGCTCTGCGGGCATGCACCCCTCCCCCCTCAGATTCCTGGTACTTGATTTTAGTACTACCCCCCTGAGGGGTGCAGAAATTTAGCTCCCAGAATGCACCTCCAAAGTGCATGCACCGTAGTGGAAAAGAATTGCAGAACCTGTGATGAGTGTTACTTGGTTCGATGCGTTTCGGTAGGTTCCTATGATGGAAAAACCCCTATAGACAGTGGATGTGACAGTAGAATCACTGTTCACATCCTGGCTTGCATACTTTGTCTGATTTAGAAGTATATTCACTAGAGCTTAGATTAAGGCCTAATCAACAGAAAAATTGAATATCCTTTCCTCCCACTTTAACACAACATCACCAGTAAGCACTGCTAGAACTTAGGATCTTATAGATTTTGAGATGACAGGGAAAACAGCAGCATGGAATCTGCAATACATAGGATGGAGTTGTAAGCTATTCCGGCTCTTTTAACCAGGAACTCAGAGAGACGAAGCGGACCACTTGGATATATAAAAAATAACCGTGCTGGTTTATTCAAAGAATCACAGGTAAAATTAACATTACACATCCAGGTAACTTCCACCTCCAATACTGCGCGCAGGCAGATGAAGAATGAAAGACCCTGAACCATAATGCCTATACATTTTTATCATTTCGGTTGGGCTAGCCCCATACTACACAGGGACATCAAACCGTGGCGTCACCTGATATGCCAGCTTTGCAGCTGACCATAACAATAGTCAAAACATGAAGAAAATCAATGTGTGTGAATGTTGATTACGTGGTGTGTATCTAAGAACATTCTGACATGACCTCTAGTGACATGTCATGACATTACACATAAGAAAATATTATGATTACAATTACGGTTACACATATCATAATAATAACAATAGCTTCACCTTTAAGAGCCGATCCAACAAGGTCTTTCTCTTACTTTTGTGTCTCTGAGCCTGAGGTGGTCGGTAACCCCAGGATGTGGGACCGGTGTTCCAACTCACATCCCCCCATTCACAAGGATTAAACCCAAGCCTTGACCGCTGGTCAAAGTGAAGCTCAGGCACTATACAGATGTACTGTTCAGAGTGCCTCAAACTGACTATGGGCCACCCAGAACAGTCAAAAATGTCGCAAGCATCAATTTCCAGAGAAGATGTTTTACCTAAATCAAAAATGAATTCGGGAATAGTCAGATCAATTACTCTTTTGTCACGGTGTGTGTGGGATTTACATTCCCACCACAGGAGGGTTACCACAATGACCACAGCAATGAGGCCAGAAACCCAGAGAGCTATGCCAGGACGACCATTTAAAAAATGTGAAATTGGCATTTTGTTAACTGTCCCTACCAATATCTGTTCCCTAGGAGCTGTCACACTAAATTTAGTCCTCCTTTGACTGTGGCTCAAGCAGTTTAGATGCCAAATCAGCCCTGACCTGGCTTACTGTACGAACAGTGGGATCCTCTGCTCGTGTGCAGTGTGTTTTATGGATCCAGTTACTTAACTTGTTATCAGTGAGCCACAGTTTAACACAGTGTGTGGTGCTTTCTGCTACCTTGTAGGGTCCTTGCCACCGCGGTTCATGCCAGTCTAGTTTATGCACCTTGCGGTAGACCCAGCTGTCCACTGCCACTGAGG
>NW_018127908.1:2803770-2810042 GCF_001952655.1 Monopterus albus | reverse complement strand
AATCCAATATCAATTTGCTTATACCTAGTACATGCTTGAATGGAGTAGGAAGAAGTCAGACTTATCCAGTCCTACCCCATGACATCATCTTACCATCATTGGTTTGCAAGCAATAAATAATTCACTTCTACACACACACATTCATTCATTCATTCATTTTCTACCGCTTAATCCCTGAGCGGGGTCACGGAGGGGGCCGGAGCCAATCCCAGCCGGCAATCGGGCGAAGGCGGGGTACACCCTGGACAGGTCGCCAATCCATCGCAGACACACACACATATTATACTAAAAAAGAATATAACAGTGTTAACATTCTTACATCACACAAGTGATTTACTAAAGAATGGTTACAAAATATACACCACACCCACAATAGTCTGTGTAATTAATCATTGAGCCTGTTCTTGCATATATCTTGATTGACACATACCTTTATATTTACGTTTAAACTCGTCAATTCTATTACTATTTTTTATGTCCACACTTAAATTATTCCATAGTTTTACCCCACTTATTGAAATACAAAATCTTTTTTTGGTTGTACGTATAAGATCAGTACCTAACATGGTAAAAGAGAAGATGATGTGATACAAACCTGCATGTCGCTAACATGTTACCCTACAGTGCAGTGATGAAAAACATATTTTATAAAAGAACCATATTCCTTTGAAACACAGGTTTGAAAACCAAGGAACAAAAGCTAGTGTGACAGCTGCAGCTCCTAAAGAATTGCCTTTGTGCTACAGTTATGAATTTGAACTATTTCTTTGTTTTTATTTCAAATAATTATTGGTTGTGTATCATATGGTATGGCTATAAATGAATTTATTTAAATAATAAATGGCTCCCCATCATGATGCTGCTGTCTATATTGTTATCAAGGGAAGTGCTGCCTCATTATGCAATGTGTCTACAACACTGTCACCTGTCCTCAGTACTAATATAAAGCAGTAAATTGCCCTTTGTCAAAATCATATGCCAGTAGACACATTTCTGCACGCTAGAAAACTCACCTGCTAACCAGGTCAAAACCTTGTCTCAGGCAAAACAACCTGTATGGCAGAATAACATATGGCCCCACCACTGTCATAAATGACCCGATGAAGAGCTGTTGCGTGGTGTAAATCTCAACCTGCCTGTAAAAAGTCAGGCTGCTGACTCATTTGAAAAGAAAGAGTCAAGATGGCCTAGCTGAAGATTTCGCCAAAGGCAGGGCAATAGTGCTCTAGTTGGCAGGTCATTTTATAAAGACATAAGGTATAATTTTGGCATGTAGGGTAGGCAGGTTTTTCAACCAGAGCAGGGAAATATTTCTACCATGCAGGCTGATTCTGCCTGGTTATCTGATTGTTCTTCCAGAAGCAGAACTACAGGGCACAATTCTTTTACAGTTCCAGTTGAAAAAGGGTTGGGTCATTGTAGTGGTTCAGTTTTGACACTTAATGTAGCTGCTTTGACATTATGCCCTAGCCTCATGGGGAATCTTACTTAAAATGGCGGTCAGTGGAGTAGATAATGGATAGGTGACCTGCAGAAATAAGAAAGCCGCAGGCAATTAGGAAAGATGCCAGAGAAGGCTTACTGTGCTCCATTATGTGTGAGTGTGGTCCAAAATAAAATCTAATTTAAGGTGGCACCATGATATGGAAAAGTGTTTCATTTCTTCAATTTGCACAAGTATTCCATTCCATTAGACATGTAATTTCTGCTCATCAGACACTGGATGAAATTTGTGCCCCAAAGGAGAACGTTTTTCATTTAAAGTAATTAGTCCTGGGGAACAGGGATGAGTAAGCATACATGCGTGTGTAAATTTGTATACACATGGGCAAGTGGAGGAAGATAAAAAGAGAATGAAAAGAGTAGTGAGACTGCAGTAAAGAGGAACTTGTTTAGTGGTTGAGATTTAAAGCATTGATTCCAGTGTATCAATAAATTTGAGCAAAATACAGAACAACTTAAGTCTAAATCTTTTGACCAGCTTGGGGAGGGGGGACACACCGACCGTCAATATATGCTTTCCTCTCTGGATCCCTCACCTGCCTTTGTTTTGTTTGTTTTGTTTTGCCAATTCTCAGTTTATACTGACAAAACCTTCACATGCTGTTTTAAAGACAGGTAAAATGTCCTGGATTATAGTGTGGACCTCATTAGAATTCTTAGAAGACCTGGCTTATGGGAATGACCACACAGGACCAATCAGGGTGACAGTGGTGGGTGGTTGTGAGCTGAGCTATTTTGCTCTTGACACACCAGCCCTGACTGATTGGAATGACTGTGCTCTACTCTGTATGAGGTTTCTCTAATCAGGCATTGTGACTCATGAGCTAAACTTAAAGCTAGTTTTAAGATCATAGCCAGACTAATACTCTGTTCAATGAAAACTGTTTCAGAGATCACTAGACTACACAGTGGCTCATCTATAGAGCTTGTGAAATGCCATAATTTAATGTTTTGATGAAGGTGGGGGTGTCTCGGCTGTCTGCTGGGTCCATGGTGACCAGATTGTTCTATCAGAATTTGTATTCAACCATTTAGATTTGGATCCAAACGCAGGACAGAGCCAGAGGGAAGTGGTGGACAATAACAAGGTTTTATTCAAAGCAGTGACCACTAGACTAACAAAAGAAACAATGGCAAGGGCTGCGGCAGAACAAACCGCTGATACATAGAAACACAAAAGGTACAGGGAATGTGCTTACAACAGGTAGGTACACTAACAAGACTCTCCGTGTGTCCAAAACAAAAAACAGGAAAGCTTAATAACAAATACTAAGGTAACCACAAAACACTGCTTCTAGTTACAGGCAGGTAACTAGTTACTTTGGCAAGCAGGCTTGGTGAACAGTTAACAACAATGGGCAACAATAACTGGATAAATGGAAACTCAAAAGCCAGTACATGAACTTAAGAAGCATCAAACATAACTAGAGTGCATACATGATCGGACAAGGTGGTAAACGTAGAACTTAACACTGACCAGAAACTATGAAAGGGCACGTCCATGAAACGGTGACCGCCAGTAGATACGCAGTCCATCAAAGTACTGATATGGCCACAACAATAGTACAAAAATATTCATATGTTGTTGTTATTGTGATTGATGTTGACGCTACTGCTGTTGCCGATGCTGCTATCTTGGCCAGATCTCTCTTGAAAATGAGATTTGGAATCTCGGTGAAACCTTACTTTGTTCAGTTAAATAAAGAAATATTTACCAAGCGGGTGACTACACATACAGAAAGATTAAACATTTTAAAATAAATGTTGATAATAATATTTGAATTTATAGCTACATTTGCTTTCTTTGTACCAGTGGGGTTAGTGGTGATTTAAAGTAGAAAAATGTGTACAGCATGATTTCCCCAAAAATTTCTGAAGAGAAACAGAAACTCCTTTAACCTGGAATCTAAAATCCACAACATCAGAATGGAGTTAAAAGCCCTAACGGAGCAGCACAAGCCTGCAAGTGAAGCGGACCAGGCACCACTTACAGAGTCTTCTGTAACACTTTACAATAAGGGTACATTAATTAACCATACTTAATGCAGTAATAAGCATTAACTAATAGGTAACTAATGCATTTATTAATCATGTACTAATGTTTTCATGTTAAAGTATTAGCTCATACATTATTTAATAGTTTTAACGACACTGCTAACATTTGTTGATGCAGTAATAAGCATTAACTAAATGTTAAATAATATAATAATAAGCATTGCATTCAACAACTTAAATGTCTCTTGGTAATACTAGTAAACTGTCAATAAAGATATTAACATTTATTTCACGAAGTTCACAGCTTAGCAGTTTCATTAGGAGAAGGCTGTTTTAACGTTCATTTAGGCATAATAATTGTCCACTTACTTGTCCATCCTCCAACCAACGAATTCACTTTGTCCTCGCTCCACGTTCATCTAAGGTGGTATCTTCCAGCTTCTGATTTACTGAACACACATGATACAGGTTAGAAGTCAAATGATTTAATTGTGTGAAAACAACATTACACCCATGTTGAAAATGCTGCTGCACTGCTATACTCTGCATGCTATTTAGTTATTTAATATGTCAAATGTTTGTAAAGTCAGGTAGTCTACACCCATGATATGATCAAGCCTTACCTGTTTGAATTATGTTTTTATATTGACCTTAATAAACCATTTGTTAATGCTCTCTGTGACACTTATTGTAAAGTGGGAACCATATATGCATGAACACTTCATAAATGTATCACAGTGGTGAATAACCATTACTTAACCTTTATTAACCATTTGTTAATGCTCTGTGACCCTGTAATTTCTAAAACATGTACTTAAGGAACACTTCATAAATGCATACAATCAGGTACTACTGCTGTTTGTGACCCTTGAATATTTGAAGCAATCACGCAGATACTGAACATTAGTGAAACATTTCCAAATGGAATTTAACTCGTCATAAGCATCTGTTATCAACATGATTCATTCCAAATATAAAAAGATGAAGACTTCATGCAAAATCTGAAAAGGTGCCATTATTTTATTTTAAAAATGTAACACTTAACATTCTTTCAAAGGAATAACAAAACAGGGATTTTACAGTTTCACCGAAAAAAGAACTCTTCCTCATGCCCCTTGCATCTTATTTTAAAACAAAATCTTCATGTTAAGCCTATAAAACCTGCCTGTTAATGGGTCAACAAACCACCGACTGTGGTTAACAGGAAAATGTGTGTATCCATTATCTGTAGGCCCGCCATTCATCACTGAGGATGGTGCTTCCAGGACGCACATGTTGCACAATTAGCGGGAGAAGATGACGTCTAAACCCTAAAAACCCTGCCTGTTAAGGGGTCAACAACCCCCCGACTGTGGTTAACAGGAAAATGTGTGTATCCATTATCTGTAGGCCCGCCATTCATCACTGAGGATGGTGCTTCCAGGACGCACATGTTGCACAATTAGCGGGAGAAGATGACGTCTGGACCTACGATCAACCAGTTTTAAAATGGGTCTGTTGCAGCTTTGGCCAACACCCAAAATCCCAAAGACCCACTTTCTTCTTTGCCAGGTGCTAGCGAACCGTCCTCGTCCATACTGAAAGACATGAAAATTTTACATTTTAAAAATTTTCAGGCATAAATCTCAGTGATTCTTTTTATGCTGTTCATCTATTTTCTACCACTAAGTCCCTGAACGGGGTAACTGGAGTCAATCCTGGCCGGCAATCGGGCGAAGGCGGGGTACACCCTGGACAGGTCGCCAATCCATCGCAGGGCTAACACATAGACAAACAACCACACACACACTCCTACAGGTAATTTAAAGACACCAATCAACCTAAGCTGCATGTCTTTAGACTGTGGGAGGAAGCCGGAGTACCCGGAGAGAACCCATGCAAGCATGGGGAGAAAATGTAAACTCCACACAGAAAGGTCCCGGGTGGGGCCCAAACCTGTAACCTTCTCACTGTGAGGCAGCAGCACTAACCACTGCACCACCGTGCTGCCCTTATGCTGTTCAATATGCATGAATCTTTTTTCCTTTAATTGTGTACCCCTAAAGTTGCTTCACTGAGCCTCTGTACCTGAGACAGATCCCTTGTATGCACAACATACTTGGTCATTAAAGCTGATTCTGATTCTGATCACAAATCAAGTCTTGATGCTTTCCAGCTTAGGGAGACAGTTGTCTTTATAGATATTGACTTAAATGTCTAAGATCAGTGTAGTTCTATTTTATGGTGGATTTTCCCTTTAACATTCTGAGAATATCATTCATTGTATCTGCCCTACCTTTCGCTTATGACAAAAGTTGCTCTCATCCAGTATCACAAACTCCCTGCGACTTCCAACAACCTGGCCCTTCCTTCTAGCATATGATGCCATTGAGCTTATGCATAAGCTTCTTATTTTCTGGGCCATCTTCGAGAGAGTTCGAGAGCTTCCAGCAACCCCATCCTCTATCATATCAATTTGGCGTAATCAGAGCCCCTGTGTGAACCTGTATTTCAGTGAAAGGGAGACAAATTTCCTAGTTCAGTACACTGACAATGAAGATTTGGCAATGTAGTGAAGCCAGACTCTGCTACAATATTCATACATGCCTTTATCAGCAACTGGGGGGACTTGCTGTCAGTTAGCTATTGTAGGCCGACCCTATGGTTTTGTTAAAAATAAGACACTGTCCAAATTAGATGTGATATGTATATCCTAGAAAGTGGTGTAGTTTTAATTTACCATGACCCATTCCTTTATCCCATATAAGATCTGAATATAATATTTTTGAGCAAAA
>NW_018127908.1:2801835-2802462 GCF_001952655.1 Monopterus albus | reverse complement strand
GGAGGTAGGATGGACAGTGTCTTACCTCTCCAGTTGACTGGGGTCAGGCTGCACCACCCCTCCTATTTCTTTGCAGAAGGCCAGTATCAGTGTCTCTCTTCACAAGCACTCCTGAGGCTAGCACACACAACAACTCATGTATGAACAGAAGTGAAAACAATACCCCCTTCTAACATTAACATTTTAATTGAACCAAATTTTATTTCCTGTTGGAGTGTTTGCTTATATCAGTAACTGACAAGGAGTCCATGTCCAAGTCCATGTTGTTCCATAGCAATGCAATTACATCAAAATGCTACAGTAAAACTAAGACGAGACTAGCATATATCCAAGGTCTTTCAGATATAATCTTAATGTTTGCTGAACAAATTAGTTAACGTTATCTAATGTTAATGAACTAAATAGCACTACCGAGGAACATGAAAAGAAATGATGTGCCATTAAATAGAAAATAAGTCTAACTACATACTGTATATAAAACACGTAAATCTGCTTAATGGTACTTACATTTTAGGTTTTATCAGCCAAAGATTTAGTTTAGCGTTGCCTGTACCTGTATCCCATCATTGAGGTCTACTTGTGTATTTATCTGCTTCGACTCGACGTCTTTTCGCGCGCAGCATCAAC
>NW_018127908.1:2798639-2800073 GCF_001952655.1 Monopterus albus | reverse complement strand
TGTTCATCCACTGTAACACAATCACTGGGGATGAATTTCTGCCTGTAGTTGACCAGGAACAGGTCCCATATGTAGCGGAAAGCTGCCATGTGGTCAGTTTTCAGTCGGTAGGCTCTGGTCCTCTTGTCATCAAAGCGCAAGAAACGGCGAATATCTTCAACTTTTCGAATTGACATACAGTATGTTGCTGTGTAAAAATGACCTCCTGGGTGGTGAGACTGCTGACATCAGATGTGTAAGTGGGACAGTATTGACAGTCAAAGTTGCATCAGATGTGAGAGATGACATCAGATGTGTAAGTGGGACAGTCAGAGTTGCTAAGAATTAAAGGTTCATAGAAGATTCCATAGGAACTGCTTGGGGTCATTTTTGACCCCACTTGTGGAAGAGTGGGGTAGTGATACAAAAACTGCAATTTCTTAAAATTAATGAAAAAATAAATAAAAATGCAAATGGCCTCATGTCACAAACATGTTTTATGAGGAATACCTGGAATATAAATATATTACAACTTTTTGTTTTAAAGATTTTGAAGAATAACAACCTGTGGGGTCATTTTTGACCTCACGTGTGCATCTAAGGGTTAAGTATGGTTAATTAATGTACCCTTATTGTAAAGTGTTACCGAGTTTTCTGCCGTAACTCTTAAGAGCCTTGAGATGGCTTTGAAAAAAGAGAGTGGATTTGTGGACAATTGCAGCTTGGGCAGAAGCTGAGGCCTGTTCAACCTCAGCTTGCTCACCTGGAAGAGGCTGCCGGATGTTTGAAAGAGCTGAAACATCTGATGACACTGAGTGCATCTCTGATGATCTGCCACAATTGACAGTGGCACCAGAAGATGTGTCAATGTAACATAATTTTAAAGTACTGTTAATAGCATCAGTCAATGGTCAAAGTGTTTATTTGTCATATGCACAGTTAGGAAACGTGTTTCCCTGTACAATGAAATTCTTACATTGCCGTCCATATGAATGACACAACAATACAAGTGAAATATAAAGTAGATAAATAAGTAACACAAAATCTAAGACACTTTAAGCAGCAAATGCAGCAATATAATAAAAATATATAAGAATATAACAGAATGTATGCTGCATGGGAGCAGCATGTGCAGCAGTCAATAGTCCATGTGCAATTATGCATGTGCAAACTGATAATGTAACCAGTACATCATGTATTTCCTGGTAATAAACTCCTCAGCTGTTTAGGAGTCTGATGGCAGAGGGAAAGAAACAGTTTTTCAGTCTAGTGGTCCTGCATTTCACACTTCTGAACCTCCAGCCAGAACAGGAGGCGAACAGTCCATGCTGGGGGTGGGTGGGATCGTTGAGGATGGAGGCAGCTTTCCTACACACCCTGCAGTGGTAAATGCTCTGCAGAGAGGGCCGTGGGGTCCACGTGATCTTCTCTGCAGTCTTTACCACTCTCTGCAGG
>NW_018127908.1:2772406-2798475 GCF_001952655.1 Monopterus albus | reverse complement strand
GGATGAACAGTGGCCGATGAGATCTCCTCTCCTTCCTCATGTCCACTATCATCTCCTTCATCTTGTCCGTGTTGAGGCTGAGATTATTGTCCTTGCACCATGACACCAGACCGGCCACCTCCCTCCTGTAGGCTGCTTCGTCCCCACCAGTGATGTGACCTATCACTGCGGTCGTCCGCGAACTTAAGGATGATGATGTCTTTGTGGGAGGCGACACAGTCATGGGTGAACAGGGTGTAGAGGATGGGACTGAGGACACATGCCTGTGGGGTGCCAGTGTTTGTGATAATGCTGGCTGAGGTCCAGTGTTTATTGCATTTTTTTTTTAATATAAAGGTGTCAACTATAAACACAATTTGTTATTTTGTTATTGTGGAACTTCAGTATTAACTGTCAGAAGGAGCAGCATCCTTCTATGGTGTAGTTTACTGGTAATCCTTTTTTCAAGTTATTTTTTCAGGCATTTTTTTAACCTTTATTATTAAGTGGGCCATGGAAAGGCAGACAGGAAGTAGGGGGGATAGAGGAGGAGGCCTGCGATAAATGTCAGCGATCTGACTTGCGCCACCAACGTCACATGCACACTGTGCTTGGTATATGCGGCACCACACTGTAACCATTTGGTTATCAGGGCACTGAAATTTAGTGGTAAACCCTTAAAAGAATGAGGTGAAGCCTGCCTGTACTACACATCTACATCCCCACACTGAAGTATCTCCAATCCAACTTCATATTCAGCCTGCAATACAGAACAGCTCTAGTGTAAGAGAGAAAAAAGCATCGACAACTCAGACACACATCAAGACCGCACAGTTTAAAAGACCTCTGCTGAAAAAGATTTCCTCATACATTCCTTGATTTTAAAAGGCAAATAATAACATTCACTCATGTTCTAAGATAAGTTTTTGTTTTTGAATGTGTTATTTTTGTTTGGCAAGGTCAAACACACAGTCGTGTAATTAGTGAACAAAGCATGAGAGGCTGCAGCATGAGAGGCTGCAGCATTTATTGAAAATGCAGGTTTTAAATTTTGTTTCTTGGATTCCCCCCCACTCCTTAGTTTTCTGTAACTTGGGCGCATACAGTTCCCTGTGCACATTAGTAGTGGTGCCTGCTGTCGGCAGAGCTACAGACAGACGTGCTACCTCCATGACACATAACATTGGCAGCAGCTCCACCTGCCAGCAATGAGCTTCGGCAGGAGGGAAGATGCCCAGCTACAGTATATAAGCTGGGATTGATGCACAGGAAAACAAGCAGTTGGATCACTGACTCCCAGGTTAAAGAGAATAATGTGCTCAAATAACATACCCTGTCAGTGCAGTCTTCCCCACCAGTTTAATTAAACTATGCACATCAACAAGCCTGCACCCCAGAGGCTGTGGGTTACACAAGGGCATGACTTGGTGGAGTAGGTCAAGAGTGTACACTGCTGCATTTTACCCTTAGTTTTCACTGCAGGTTTGTGCCAGAAAAAAACATACAGACACAAGTAGGTGTAAGTGGTAAAATTTCAAGTGCAATTTGGCAGTGTCAAGAGCTGTGAGACGGTACCAGATGGTCTGTGAATGTTTTAGACCCACTGTGCTGCTGATGAATCTGCTCATCTGTCGTACCGGGGAGTGTTTCATCTGCAATGCCACACCTGTGGAACAAGATATTCTTAAAATCCATCTCCTTCTTGCCCATGATGATGTTAAAGAGTACTCCCTGCAGAATCTCACATGATGCCTGAGCCTAGCTGGGAGGCCTGACCCAGATATGGCATCCCAGCCTCACACACAGCAGCCAGCAATATCAGTAAAGCTCAGCACTGCTCTTACACGCACACATAGTTCTTTCTTTCCCTGTTCTCCTTTCCACCCCCCGCCCCCCACCCTGAAAAAAAAAAATGAAGAGCCACACAAAAAAGTTCTCCAGGGGGAATAACAATGAGAAGTTTGCTAAAAGAGTTAGTGCATCTGAAGAAAAATGTGCAAGTATATACTAAAAATTGAGGCTATAAAGACATTGCTCCAGTTGTTCAGCAAATTTGTTTTTTTACAGTATATAATTATGGTAATTATAGTAATATTCTGGAAAACCTTTGGGACAATAATAGTGTTCGTTTAGATCAATAGCAGTGCTTTAAAGAGTTTAAGTCTCCTAGGTAAAAAAATTAGCAGCTCTAGTTTTCCTCTGTAAATGCACATCACTTTGCACAGTTTGGATGAAACAAACTAAGAACTGAAGATGAAATATAAGCAAAACTCCTCTAAATTTCCTTTTAGGTGTGAACAAATGAAAGTGGCAGCTTGGAGTCAATGACCTCAAGTGACCCACTCTCACCGAGATATTCTTGTCATGTTAGTTCTGCTGTGAATGACCTTCCCCAGAATTCCACAAGCAGAATCTTTTTGTCCTTGTGACAAATTCCATATAAAAAAAAGGGGAGAGATATTGTGAAGTAAGCACCAGTAAATCCAACGGGGCCACTCGGAATGAGAAATGCTATGGCTGAGAACAGGCTCATTTATCAGCATTAAGTCAAATAAGAAAGAGATGGAGTGAGGTGGTGGTAGTGGAGGGGTGGGGTGAGTTGGGGAGATAGTGTGGGTTGAGTACACATCAGTAAGACAGAAGCGTTTAAAAGAGACATCATTACATAATAATGTCATCCCCCTTCATCTTCACTAAGTGTACAGCAGCTTGTGGTACCTTCAAATTCTTTAAAATAAGCCAAAGTGCTTCTTTAAGTTCCTGCATACTTTATCAAATAGCTTGTATTTAGAAAACAAGAACACTCAAGCAATCAAAATAGCAAAGAGGATTTATGTTGTACTAACACAAGTACAAGTATCATGGTCTCTCTGGTTCATGCACACACAGATAAATACTAAGGCAGTCTTGCCTCTTTTCCCACACCTGCAAGCTTGCATGCTGCACACTACTGCTCCTCCACCATCGAGAGGGACCAGTCATTGATAGTGGCCATGACAGATTTGTCAGTGGGTGGTGGTGATGTAGTGTGTGTAGGCGGACATGATTTAGTACACACCAGGGCTTACTGCAGTGAGGCACGATGGCACTGCCGGTGGTACAAAATTGTCTACTGTATGTCTAGTTAAAGTCAGTATAAGATTATAGCTCTTCATCCTCAAGTAGTCTTTATTCTTGCTTTTGGGATGCTGTATTTTTTAGTACCTTACAATTTCCCATGAGATCTTGTATTTATTTATTTTTTAAAATAGTGCCAATATTTTCCTCTTCCTTTTTTTATAACCTGTTGTTATGATGGTTTACAGTTCCAGAAAAAAAATGTAATAAGAAAACAAAACACTTTTAAATAATGCCCAAGTCTTTTATCCTCTCAGTTTCCCATGGTTGGCATTCCAGAATTGGTATTGATGTGGATGTCCTTGTGTCAGTGTATCAACATGTGCACACAAGACTTTCCATAATCAGTGTGGTAGACAACACAACAGTAACCTTGAGTCATAATATGTACATTATTATTATTAGTAGTAGGTGTTTGTCAGATTGTGCTGATTTCCATGTACACCATGCACACTGACATTGCAATTGTAACATTTGTTGAGAATTCTCTCTCAGCTCCAGCAGGATTTTCTTACACCTTCATGCCATGGTTTATTCTTCTGCTTATGAGCGCAATCATCTTTGAACCCTGCCGTGCTCCTTGTAGTGAGGGTGCAGATAATAAATTGGTTGCTGCCCGGTTCACATGCATTGGAAGGCTGCTGACAAGCTCAGGAGGGGCTCGAACGTGCTGTCCACAGAAGGAGTCAAGGTTCAGAGCGTCACTGCTGGGTTAGTAGGTCAGATACACGAATATACTTGTGTTGGTATTTGCTTGTTCTATGACTAACTTGATTTAACACATAATCATATGAAAATACTGTACCATTTCATCAGCAGTAACAGGTAAAGGATATGAAATATTTATAGGACTATGCATGTAAGAATCGATGACAGCTGTGATTTTCCTACTCTAACAAATCTAAATGTTTTATGAGCAAAAGATTTATAGATAACATGGTTTTCAACCAACCACTATGTGTGTACACTAACTCTAAAAATGCTAATAAAAATACACAGAAACCTACATATGTCCATTTCTATATAAATTGGAAAAGTAATATGATTGTAAAAAACTGTGTAGAGAGGGAATGAAATGGTTTTGGGTGGAGGACAACTAGGATCCTACATGGTGAGCACTTGAACTTTAGTAGGTTAGTCAGTGCCTTACTGTTTTTGTTTGGAGAAGCACTTTGTGGTGCCTCATCAGATTCTTCAAATTACCAGAAAATAATGACTAGTGATAATACAGAACAAAAGTGGTGTTATTTTGAAAAATTATAATATGTGCTTCCTGTGCTGGATTAGTGCTTCCACTTCTATTTGACCATTGAATGCTGCCTTTAGCTCTTGCAGCTAACAGCTCATTTTTCTCAGATAGTCCAATGATAGCAGCTACAAAGGCCTGTTTATATTAAAACAGGACTCTCCATTTGCAGTCTGAATAACTTCAGCCACTGTGTTATTACAATGCAAACATTGCACAGTCATTTGTAATTAAAGCTAAAGAGGAATCTTTGCAAAACTTTCTCTGCCAAAGACGTTATTTCAATCACAGGGCCCTAATGAAGGTGTTTGAAAACTAATTCCCAGTCTGTACTGAGACATGCATCTTCCCTCTTGTCTAATACCCGGATTAACTTTTTTGAGACACGGTATTTTTTTTTTCCTTATCAGCATAAGACAGCGAGAGATAATTATATGCCATAGCACTCCACTGCATGTACAAAACACTTCTTCAGTTACTTCAATCAATAACAGTTTTGTTGAGATGGATAAACAATTTGCCTATTTAGAAAATAGTGAGAGCTTTATGGGCATCACTGCAGGTGAAAACATAATTCATTCCAAACTGTTAATGAAAACACAGCGGTATGTTTTGGTATTAATTTCAAATTTGTCTGTAGGGGATTCTGAGGCACCCAGACAGACTTTTAATACATTATACTAAATGTCTACAACTATGACTCCCTCTCACTCTCTACATATATATACTGGATATAGTGGATGTATAGATGAGAATGTGTTCAAACAAAATGATTTGATCAACTGAAGCTTATCCTGATATACCTGGTTTTTCTCCTACTTAGCTTCTGACCTTCTGACATGCTGCTCTTGTGGTATTTACTCCTCATCCTCAGCAGCCTTCAATATCAATTGTATTGGCCGCTTCCTGTGACACATGACGTAATTTCAACAACTGCTCTTTGCTCTTTCTCCCAATTATTCTGCTTTATCAACTCATGCTTCTTAATCTCTACTTTATAACATTACTTATCTTCTACTACTCACTACATGGTAAACTGATATAATTCTAGATTTATATACTTTTTATTTTATCTGTTAGCTCTTCTCTTAACCTATAGGGGGCAACCCTGTCAGTGCCTCATTGGCAGATGGTACTGAATTTGTCTTTGTTTGCTGGCGAGGGAAGGCTTGCAACAGCATACAACTAGTTGTGACCTGGTCTGCAATCACCCCTCCCAAATATAAACCAGTTTCTGACACTTATCAGTCCCATTGGTAATCCTGCTGGCCTGTGTACCACTGAGCTTCCAAACTTCTTTTGAGCTTCTCACTCTGAATTTCTTGCTCTGTGCTCTGCATTGGGACCTTTAACTTAGAGCATGACGCAGATTTTATCATAAATCTACAATTTACCTTCACATACTGTATTTCCAAGTGCACTTAAGGATGTGGTTTAAGGTCTGTCTTTTTAAACATTACACCTTATTGAATTAAGCCATGACTGTATAACAGAACAACCCTCAGTGCAATACCTTGCAAATGTACTTTTGTATATATCTATCTGAAAAACTCCATCTAACTGTATATATATATATATATATTCTATATTTATAAGTGCTTTTTTTCTCAGGCTAATGCACATTCTTTTTTTCTCTGAGTCTTATCTTGTTTACTTGTTTACTCATTGCCTACAGTAGAACACTGAGAGCCACTTACCGGATTCTACTTCCTCATATGCTCAACACACCTGGCCAACAAAACTGATTTGGATTCTCTGATTCTGAATCAGATGTCTAGAGCCTAGATATTGCTCAGTTATGCCCCCCCGCCCCCATTACCAATTTGACAAAAGGTACACAAAACCATTGCAATGTCAAATGATTGGGATTAGCTGGTTCCACACTCTACATATGCCACCCACTGACTGAGTAATTCAAATAGATTTGATATTTGTTCCAGATGAAAGCCGTCAAAGGAGAAATTTGGAACCAGGATAAAGAATGGTGACATTACCTGCCTATAGTTAGCTAGGCAGCCACATGACAACAAAGCAGGGCTGCTTCAGACTGGATGTTTTTTTAATGCTTTTTTCTCTGTAAGCACTCGGAGCAGCATTGCATAAAAATCTCAAGAGTGCTTGAGGTCACAGAGTTCGGAGATCCTTGAGTCATATCAGGCGCCTGCCAACCAAGTTTGAATCACTTACAGTAGATCACATCTAGCCTATTTTAACATTTGGTCAAGCAGTAAATGAACTGCCCACACCTGTCTGCTTGCTTTATGTACTTGAGCTTTATTTATGAGGCGCTAACTGACTGGGGCTGTTAGCTGTTGTGCTATGAAGGGGACTAAAAACAAATGGCAGCCTTCTGCTACCTTCATCACTTCAAGTCATTTTCATAACTTGAGATGTTAAATTACCTCCACTCAAAGCTCGCAAACACCAGCATTTTTCAATTGCCCACCATGATGCATTCACTGTCCCATATTTTGTCCTTGGGTGCGCTTATTTTCTGAAATATATAGGTGATGTATTGAATTTGCCATGAGACAGAATGTGAATGTCAAATGTGATCATATTGCAATCATGTACAAACCTTGTTGGGGACAGAGAGAAAAAAGAGTGTGAAACCATCTTCATTCACTATAGGTTTCAAATTACTCAACTGTTTTCAGGGAATATGAAACTGGAGGAGGGCCTCTGTGGGTATCCAACATAAAAAGAATGTCCTATCACACCAGATCATTCATGTTTCATCCAGCAGTTGTCTACAGAATAAACCTTCAAACTCAGATGCTTCATGAAATAATTTATAACAAACTTCTAATATTTCTCTTTCTCTCTACCAGTAACAAAAATAAAAAGCTACTATATAAGTTTGGTAAAACAGTACAACAAAACTTGCTTTTTTTCTTCTAAAAACATATTGCTGGCAAAGTTTTATGTGATTTCATTTTTTCTTAGAAGTGAATCTGAAGCTGGCTCACTGCAAGATTAAATGAGATTAAATTAAAATGAACAGATTTAAAGGACAAGTGGCAAGTTCCAAATCATCAATTGAGTGAAATGAAGTTTAGAAATTTACAGCAGACTATCAGATATTCAAGACTTCTAAATATCTGAATCGCAGTGCAGTGCATCCAGAATGCAGAACTGGAAAGCAGAAACAGTTGGCTAAACTTCTGCCAGTCCAGGACGACATGCAACCTTGGTATAGCAAAGCTATTAACATAAACATTGATAATGTCTTCTTACTGAGAAATGGGGGCCTACAATGTGTTTTTCCACAATAGCTTAACCATCCAATTATCCACAGATGTTAACTTCACAGATTGCTGGTTCACCACATCTGTTTGTTGGCGGGAGATCTCATTATAATGAGCCAGTTTTAAACCCCAGCATCAAGCACTACTTGGCACATTTTATTACAGCATGTTGAGCATTTACAACAAACATTCCTGAGTGCTGTAAAGGGTTGCATGTTAGACCTCCAACAGTTAGTATGATTCTCCTCCTTGCTGCCAATTACAGCTGAGTTTTTATGTCATATGGTTCAGTCTCTAATTGCCAAAATGTTTTTTTCTGAACATTGTTTTTTAATTTATAATGGTGAGTATTTTGTGACAAATAATAATGCTGAAATCTGTCACCATGTTTCTGGGCTGTAAATAACTATTCAGAAATGTTTAGCTTTTGTTCGTGATAATGATTAAACAAATGATCAACTGTCAAAAATGCTGCAGATTAATTTTCTGTTGATCAATACCATTTAGCTGGTGCTTTCACTGCTAAACTAAACATTTCTTCCCTACTGAATCAAACAGAGTTTGTCTGTCTTTGTCTGGCCAGGCAGGCTTGTTTTTGTGACATTATATTGAGTAAATATTCTTTGCTTTCCTGAACAGAGTCACCCATCATAATGGAAGGTGGGGTTGCCTATCGCCCCATGGAGAACATTCAACACCGTGGTATCTTTGAAAAATACACCTATCGCCCAAATTACAAAAACTGCAAAGTAGACTTTTCCAGACGTCAAGGACACAGTGAGAGCGTGTGTTTGAAACCTCTTTTATTTCATTATACCAACAGGACATGCAATCTCAAGCAGAGATCCCATGCTGACAATATAATTGGCTCCTCGTATGGCAGAAGCAGAAAACATGACTCCGTACTCCCTGTGAGAACAACAAGGGTATAGAAAAGGAGCAGAAAACCCTTGTTGATGTGCACACATGCATACATTTGTGACAAGTTACAGTGTTACTGAGTAATTACTGTGTGTCTGCAGCAAAAAAGAAACAAGAGTAAACAGGGAAACAAGAGTGTGCAGGGTGTACTAATTTCCTTAAAAACATTTCAAGTACTTGTAATGTCAGTGTTATTTTAAGACTAAACTTCTTAATGATGCAAGATTCACACACGGGACCTTGGTGACGCCACGCTACATGTTACACTTCCATTTTGAATTCAAATGTGGCCCCTCTGGTTCATAGCATAAATCACAGTTCAGCTGGAGGTTTGTGATGAATTTGCATACTCAGTTTGCAAACAGTGCCCTCTGTACGGATCTGGTAGGCACGGTGGCAGCAAAAACATGACCTTTAAAAGCTGCTTTGTTGAGCAATCCATTCTTGCACACACTGCAGTACCCAGCCTCTGTGTCCCCTGTAGAATTAGGTTGATTGAGCATGGCCTAAATTGAATCAACTATATCTTGCATGCTGGAGCCCAGGGCCCATTAAGTCCCCTGTACTATGAGGCAGCCAAATACTGGGCTATTTAGTTGGTGGGAAAGTTTCCAATCCAAAGCCTGGGGGAGCTGTAAACCCATGGGTCTCTACTGTCATATTGCAGTGCCTATTTTACTATGTTGACTAAAACCTCAGTAGAAACCTACACATACGGTGGCAGGTGTGTAAACCCTTTAGAATTGGTTTTCTGCATTAACTGTTCATAAAATATGATCTGATGTTCACCTAAGTCACAAATATAAGCAAACACAATGGACTTAAGGTAAAAACAGGCAAACAATAATTATAATTTTGCTTGGCTTTATTGAATACACTCATTAAACATCCACAGTGAAGGTGAACAAACAAGTGAACCCTTGGATTTAATAACTGACTGAAACTCTTTTGGCAGCAATAACCTCAATCAAGGACTCCTGGTAGCTATGCATCAGACCTGCACATTGTTCAGAAGGAATTTTGGGCCATTCTGCTTCAGCTCAGACATAGTTTTAGGGTGTCTGGTTGCGTAGCTCTTTGTCCTTCCAGGGCTTCTCTGTTTGGTTAATGTGGGCTCTGCCTGGCTTCAATGAGTGGATTTCTTTGTTTGAAGGCATTCAAAGTAAATTTATTTCCAGTGATTTGTAGGTTGTTAGTTAAAATACTGTAGAATGTTTTTTATAATTGTAACAGTGATGAAGATTTGACTGTATTTAAGACAAATTTATCCATAAATGCAATTTATCCTATTGTCACTGTATCATTTCACCAGAAAAAAGAAAGAAAAAGAAAATGTACAATGCAGCATCATATATGAGAATGAAAAAGTACTATATTTTAACACAATAGAAACATTATAGTCGTATTTTGGTGACCTGCCAAACAAATATTTGCATAGATAAGATTTGTCGTACCAGCAAAATTAACTGCATTTTATGTCTGTTTATGCAATTTATGAAAATACTTATCTTATTAGTATTAGACATCCACAGGGCAAGTGCAGATGGACAGTGGTGGTGTATCAAAAGCTCTTAGCCTAATCACCCTCAAGAGTCACATTACATGAATGAGAGCCAAATTTACAGTCTCACTTGGTGCCACACTAACAACTGTCTGCACCAATAAAAAAGCCTCTTACCCTCCCTACATGTAACTGCTGTAGAAGCTATTAGTATCAATCAGATCTCAGTGGAGAAGGCCATTTGAGAGAAAATGAGACTCAAATCAACTCTACAAAATAAAATTGATGTGAAATATTAAGATTTATCACTGCTCTTCACCGTTACTCTCTCGTTCTCTTACCTCTACCACTACTTTCCTAAGTGTGCCCCAGTACAGCGCGCTAGGCCTGGGTTGGGCAGGCAGTTGCACAGCTGGGGGCTAATGTGGAGAGGGATGGCTGATGATCCAGGGTGCAGATGGAGATGTGCCATGGGAGATTAATCCCCAGCACATCTAGAGGACTCCTGAGATTTTAATTATGCTCAAAAAGGAGAGAAACAAGAAAAAAAGGCAAGAAACAGTGTTACATTAATAATTCATGAGCAGCAACAGAGCAATGTTTTTATTTAAAGTGAGGGACTTTCATCTCTTAACTGCATGGGAGTTCTGTCAACCTGTCTTCACTGTGAGGTCTGACTGGTGGAAGGTAATGCTATAATGGTGTCATTCAGTATATTAGTAAGAGAGACAGGTGGGAAAAGAACACTATGGTAGAAAGTGATTCGGTGCACGAGAAGGTATTGGCTGCATTTGAATGCTTTTTTTTTTAGGGTTAGACAGTTGTACCACTGTCTCCAAAAGAGTGGTTGAGTTCCTAGAAAAATGACTCTTCCCATTTTTTACCTATTGACAGTAGAAACACACCATTACAGAACATGATATATTGAAGACTACAAGATATTTTGAAAGAGAATATTAATGCTGACCATGTTTGATCCCACTTTTTTGTGTGTATCTTTTGGATCAATGGGGAACTACTGAGCCCCTAGGCAGGTGTGCAGGCTACTTCTTCACTTGCGATTAATAATGATAGAAAAACATGGTCAGACATGTTGCCTTTAGCTAAGTGAAGAGAGAACCAGAGTAGCTTCTGGTCTTTAGAGAGCTTTGTTGGGGAAAAAAACTGTATGAATATACAGCAGTGATGTTAATAAATGGCAAAGTGTGTACGCAATGGTACATAATATTATTTTCAGTGCAAAATTTTCTATAATGTTTGTATACAAATGGCTAATTCTATTTATTCTAATTGTTTCCACTATACGGTGACTGATTACAGAAAATTAAACTCTAAATCATTTAATTGAAAAACACCATATGCAGTGCTGTTCATCCACTTGTATGATGTTTGGGAAAGGTTTGACAAAGTGTATTGCATCCCTGTGTGGCATAAATGCATGAATAAGTGCTATTTTTACTTCAGTAATCTGTGATCTTGGAAAAAGGTCTTCAAGTACAAAAGAACTCATTTGTTTTTCCATTAAATAGTTCCTGAAACAGAAATAATTTTAGCATGCCTCTAGTCTTTGTGAAGGTATTTGAACCTGTTTAGTTGTATCTATTTGGCCAATTACCGATAACAATTATCTTTATTGTGTTGATAAACCATCACAATTTAATCAATATATATCAAAGATATGCCTCATTGTCCTGTATGTGGGTTGACTGCTTGACAGCCTTCTTCATGCTTTTTTCCAAAGGGCAACTGTGGCACTAATGCTGTAATGCACTGCAGACAAATAGATAAATAATGAGACAAAAAAATCAATAAATAAACAGGCATGAAATGAGCACATACACACAAACACAGACACACACGCACATACATTCACCATATAAAGAAAATCAGAATTTAGGAGTTGGAACTGGCAGACTGAACATCTCTGTATTCAGCAGTGTGACGTGCCGACTGACAATGAGAGACAAAAAGAAGCTGTTAGTGTGTTTGACTCATGCAATTACACATCTCTGCCTAATGGGGGCCACCATTATTTGACATGAAAAAGGGTGAGGCATACCAAACAGTGCTTGGCTTTTAAAATAGCATGTGAACAAGTCATCCTCTCAACAAAGGAGACGGTGTTTGGTCATGTTTAGTCACAGTTTTATCAAAAAACCTTGGACAAAGCATCTTTATTTTCAGTCTTGAGGGGAAAAAACATTTGATTCAGTGTGACACCAAAAATAAAAGGGGGGGGTGCAGAAATGGTTTTAAAAAATGCAGTTTCTTTGTGTTTTATCTCACAAATGACTTTAGTTATTTAATTTCAAAATAACAAGCATATAATCACTCAGTGACAGGAAGAATATTTTCCATTGTCTTATCTGATGAAATACAGCTTGACTTGAATTAAGTGTACAGCTGCTTATCAACTCTAATTTGATTCCTTTCAGCTTGTTAACATGAGTAGGCAGCAACAAGCAGTGCCAAATTTTGTATGTGTGAATAAAAAAGACAAAGTGCTGATCAAAGTTTAAATGAGGATAATTTGAAGAAAAAACAGAACTTTCACATTTTTTATGCTGCAACTGACAGAAAGTTAAGTGACCTTCAGTAGATGGTTTGGATAAGGGTTTCAAAGTTAGACTTTATCTAACTTTGAAACCCTTATCCAAGGTCTCTTACCTCGCTGAGTCCTCTTGTGTTACATGTAAAGGTAGTGGTTATTAATTTGACCTATTGGGATGACAAAAGGGCAGAAGGCTCTGACCTGTTAAAGTGAATCTCCAGAATTTTAATTGGCTGAGGGGACAGGATCAGGAAAGATAAGGTAAGGGACCACCCGAGTGGACAGGATGAGGAGTCTGCAGCTCAGGCTGACTTGATGTGATGAAGTGCTGTGCCGTGTATGATGAGGGTGAATATGTCACCTGCCTTGGCTTCACTTTCCACAGTGAAAAACCATTACTGTGATCAATTCCTCAGCAGTATTGGTTTCCTTGTTTTCCTGTCTGTCTGAATCAGGGTGCTGACAGACTGGGAGGTGGTAAACAAAGACACGCTGGCTTTTTAAAACACACTGCTCGCTGAGAACCACTGCTTAGCAGGACAGATTATCAGGGTGTCTGCATTTCATCTTCATAGACATCAGTGCTGTCATGACTATCGCTATCACCCTCATCATCTTTACTATCAAAGGCGTCTTCAGCTTATTTTAAAATATCATCAGTGAAGTCCATTTGTTTTTCACACTAATCTCTCTGTATTGTGCTACACTATCTACAGTTTAAAATATTCACATTTACATGAGCTTTATGTTTAGATAAAAAAAAACTGCTGCAACTTATTGTTGGTATGTCTCGTAGATAACAATACAGCACTGAACAGTGCCCAAGCAAGGACCATGCAAAAGTCTTAAAGGCAAGGTATTACTGTATGTGGGAGTATTAGCCAAGGCCAGTATAATCTTTAGCTGAAAGGAAAAGGGAAATAAAGCATTCCTACAAGTGGGCCAGGCTGACTCACTCTACCAGTGAAAACAAAATGACAAAAGAAATTAGTGATAATTCTGAGAATTATTTTAATTAACCTGGTGACTTCAATAGTTGTAGGTCCCTTCTAAAAGTACCTAAGGTTACATTTCAGTCTTTATTTTCTGCTATCAGTTTTCACTGTTATCTCAGTCAAAACTGAAACAATTATTTTGCTTTTGTATTTAAGCATTACCTCTCTTGATATACTGAGAGTTGTGTGTAAAATTGTGATGAGCATGAGGGTTAAATCTTTTAGATTAAGAAATTCTGATGCTTAAATAAATTAAGGTACCGTCATGGATTGTCCAACATGTCTGGACCACTTGTAAGAGAAAATTCTAAGTACAATGAAACTGGCGACTCACGCAGATTCGTGTAAATCACTACTATGTGCCACTTAAAAACAAATCTGTTCGACTGAGTGGTTTTTGAATGAGGCCCATTGTCTCTCTTGTTGATGAGAGTTTTCTCTCCTTATGTGTAGCGCTGTTTTCATATTCTTTCCTCACAGCATGTGGATTCCAGTGGGCCTCTCTGCTTTATTTTTCTTGGATAAAAACACAAGTTTGCTGTTTATCTGTACTATCAGCATCTGGTATTTATTATTGAAGGAAGGGAGTGAAAGCTCAGATTATTAGGATTACTGGTGGACTGGCAGAACAGGATTCATAGCAAAGTTAATAATAGCAATGTCTACTTTTACCCGCATAACAGCAGATAGACAGGCCCACGGGCTTGCCCTACATTATAAATGTCTGAGCCTATCTCCACTTTCAAAATTCAGTCCATGTGAAAAATCCCCCCAGCAATCTCCTCTGAAGCTTTTCTAGCTAAACGGAGTCTAACATATGGGTACAAAGACACACACAGGCATGAGGACATAGGATGCACAAAGAACATTTACCTGATGAAAATAAAATGAAGGTGTTTACATTTTTACATAGACAGGAAGATGACTCATAATAATTCCTTTTAAAAATAAAAACAACTCGCTGTTTGCTAAGCACATTTATAGCTTCAGCACCTCACATTCTTACCATTTTGCTATCATGTCAGCACATTTGTCTCTGGATCTGCCTGCTGTGTGTGTGTGTTACATGCGTGCACTGTATGTGCTATTCCTCAAGGCAGATAGAAAAGCGCTACTAATCCAAAGTGACAGCGGAATAAACAAAAATCCCTAATCTCATTGATCCCTCACACAATCATTCGATTATACTCCAGCACTGAGTATGGCACTGTGCGCAAAAGGAGAGGCAGCAAAGGTAACAATCTCTTTCTCTCATTACAGAACGAGAGAGCCGGGACTCAGTGAAACATGATAATGAAATGCCATACACGGGCAGACAGATAGGCAGCTCTGTTCAAAAGAGGGGCTGCCGTGCTGCTTTATGACCATGAAAATATGGCAGTCCGACTGTGCTATATCACCAGCAGCAGTAATGCTCAGTGTTATCACTGGAGAGGAATGCAGTTACTGTTATCGGGGGTAGGGGGTGGTGGGTGGCAGGGTGAGAGGGGAGTACTTGCTTTGTTGGAGGGTAAGCATTAAAAAAAAAGAAAAAGGTCTATAGGGTGAGGAGTTAAAAAGAATAAAGAAAAGAGCCTAAAGATGTAAAGCAAGGAGGAGGGGAGAGACAAGGAGAGGAGGAAAAATGTAGAAAGCTCCACAGATACACACCACTAAGTGACCCAGTTTAACAGCCTACAGCCTGTTACCTATTATCACAAGGGAAGACAGTTTTTCCTCCTGCAGCTTCAGCATGGAGGGCAGACCCGCTCTGATAGCAGTGTGACAGTTACAGGGCTGCTGCTGTCTGCTCATTGATTTAGAGGTTGTGTTTCTATTCTGTTCATTAAAGCTTTCTAAGTGGTTGGAGCGCTTGTAGGTTCGTGACATTTCGGCAAGTCACATCAAAGGCTTTGGCAAGGGGAACGCGCGGAGCAGCTGGGGTTGTGAGGGCTGGGAGCCTAAGGTCAGAAGTGGCTACACACACACACACACACACACAATGGATGAACAAGCATTCATACACACACTTTTCCTTTCTTTCCATAAAACCAAAAATAAGCCTCATTTTGTCTTTGACTGGCAGTGTCCTTTTGAAAAGCAGGTACAAGCTGCCTCTGAACTTGGCAATGCCTCTTTTCCCCCCTGTAAAGCAAATGTTAGTTTTAGAAGTCAGGTTGATCAGGCCAACATTCACTGTGTGGGGTGTGGAACATGGAAGAGCTAGTTTGATGTATAGCACCAGATGCCCGCTGCCAGATGTTGTACAGGTTGACACGTAGGTCTGGCATGAGGCTAGTTCTCAATGCTGGCCGTGAGCTAATTAATCTACTCCCGCCCCAGTCTCACAGAAGGTCATAGAGAAACTATCTATGTAAGTTTGTGAATACCTGAATGTCTGTGTTGAGTCTATGTGGTTTGAAATGCATGCTTGAACAAAAGCTTTTGTGTCTGAGAATGCAGCTATTTTTGAGCAAGGCTCACTTTCGATACACGATTATATGAACATATGCCTAGTAGCCTCTTTGTGGGAGTGTATTATGGTCAAGGAGCATGTCTGCCAGTGAGAGGATAAATTGAAACAAGATGTGCTGGCCCCTGGCTCCTTTGAAGGTGTTCCACATCATACCTCTGATTCTGTGGAGGGTAGGAGTACTACCATAAAAGGACACTCTGTTTACCTTAACCTGCCAGCGTCTGCTCACCAGATGTTGCAAAGTTTTTCTTTCATCTCCTCACACAAATCTTATTTTTACTGCGAGTTTGTTGCTCTTCATTTTGCATCGATGGGAAAGAAGAAAAGTCACCTTTCTTCTGCTGGAGGAAGGAGAGGCTAAACGAATGAACATTGCTTAATTTGTCTTAGAAAGCTTGTTGAAATTGAGGGATATGAGAGGTAGACAAAGTTCATCAGTCTCTCCTTCAGCCTCCCTGCACTGATAAAGATGGTGATACCGCAGAGACGAGAGGCTGGGACCTATAAACATGGCCTCCATTAAGTCCTCAGCTTACGGGAACTCACCTGCACATGTCAGACCTTCTCTCAAAGTCCCTGTTATTTTAACAGAAGTGTTTCTTTTGGATTGCTTACTAGCTGATTGCCAGTGCCCGATAACAGCTGTTTAAGGTTATTTTCTTTTCATTTAACACAAGGACACATTGCAAGAAGGAAGGGAAAAATAAATGGAAATATACTGTATTAATGACATTTAGATCACTTGACTCAGCTTTGAACAAGTCCTGAAATAAAACCACAATTTGTTTCTGAGAGAAAAGCACGTACAATATAGCATCTCTTCAATAAACAATGTAGTAATGAGTCTGAGTGTGTGAGTATAAAGTGGAGTAGATCAGCCTTGAATTTTGTTTGTAGTGTTGCCTTGTATAGTCTTTTTTAATAGTGTTTAACGGAGCTGATGATTTATGTTTTGATGCACAACTGTGTTTCTAATATTGTAGCAAAGTGAACAACATGTTGATGGAGAATTTTCAAGGATTGCTTTTGAATATATTTTCCATATTGTTAGACAGAAACACCAGCACAACCCAGCAGGAGAATCCATGGTTGTTTGTTAGGTGGCTATTTTATATGTCCAGCCTAAAAACTATGGCAAACTGGTGAACTCACACTCAGAGTTAACATAAAGCAGAAACACTTTTCTGTTAAACACCGGTCAAAAGTTTGGGGTTGCCAGCACTTTTTCAGTTTTCATTTTGACATTTAAACAGTTCAAGTCCAGTGAATAACCTTAAATGGAGAAGTAAACTGCCAAAGGAAAAACAAAATGTCAACAAAAAGTAAAAAGGTTTGTACATTTCATATAAAACAGGCCTTTTACAGGGACCAAGTAATAGGTTAACTTCCATCTTTTCAGCAGCAGTGGAAGTAATACAAACAACTGCTGCCCCCACCCCCAGAAGCTTCCATCTCCCTTTTTTCACTGTTACTCAATGTCCTGTGCTCCTTCTCTGACAGTATGTGGGTCTGCTGCATAGGTGATGATTTGACCTGCAATCCACCTCGCAGGAATCAGGGTCTGTTCGTCCAACAGACACCACACAGCAAGACACAGGGAGGGGTTATGCAGCCAAGGAGTAATAGCCACTGTTACTTTGCCTTGGGTATTTTTATGGCAAGGAGATTTAATCTAAATCATCACTTACTGCCTGATGTTGTGTGTGTGTGTGTAGCTGGGTTTATGTTCACTGGGTTTATGTAGGGCCTTGAGTTGACTAGCTTTGCACGAGCAGCATTTAATGGTGTACTAATGTCGCATGTTTTACTAATATTAAGTGTTCAGATTGTTTTCTTTTTTGTTTGTTTGATTTTCTGCATCTTTACACAGGAGGCTTGATGACGCTTGGCTGCCATTTTAGTCCTGCTAAAAGACCTGCTAAGACATTTGTCCTGCAGCAGTTCTTAACATTTCTTCAGTGGTTCTGGACAGCATCCTAGTCCTCGGCGATACATTTAAAATTTAGATTCACTGTTATTGAGTTCATGCATAGACTCAAATAAAACTATTTTGAAAAAATAAAAAATAAATCTAAGGTCTCTGTGTTTTTGTGTGTGAAGTATGGGTGTGATTCTCAAGGTGGCGGAGTCAAATTGGAACCTATTAAAATAAGAAATGCTGAGCCCTTAGCTTGGCCCAGTCACACTTAGAACAGCGAATCCTATCTGTACAGAGGCAGTGTTGGAAAAAGATGTGCTACCGCACCCTCTGAAGCATTGTTTGGAAAAAGGCAATTAACAAAGGAAGTCAGACCTTTTCAAGGTTTCATCCTACAACAGGATAATGACCCTAAAAACACCTCCAGTCTGTGTAGAAGGGAAGAACAAGACAGTAGGCTTCAAATGATGGAAAGGCCAGCACAGTGTTCCAGACTTTCCAGATGAAGAGTGAAAACTAATCAGTCTGACACTGAACACATTATTACCATTATTACTGTTACTGGGTTGTTAAAATACTTTCAATAAATTTCTTCTGTTTTAAAGTAATCAATAGAAACATTTTTCCTAGAAATGGTTTTAATGTAATTATTTATAATATATCCTTCACCTTGAACCTCGAGTTATTTTGATTTGAAAGAGTAATTGAAATGCGTGGCAGTTACGACTAGTAATTTCAAGACCCTCCATTTGCTGAGGGGGAAAGAGAAGTGTAACAGTTGAAGGTCAGTCACTCGCTCTGACATCGCTGCCACTAAAATTGAAAACACTGAAAAAATGTTTTACATTAATGTAGGTCTAATAAAAGAACTAATTTAATTGAAATAGTGCATAATAATAATAATAGTTACAGTGAATGTTACACTATGTGCTTGATGTTAAACAGGGACATGTACGTCTTTTTAAAGCCTGGAAAAGATATGCAATTTAAAAACACTGGTTTCTGTGATTTCTGTGTGGGGCACAAGACATTGCACAGGATACATTATTAACAAGCTTTCAACAAGATTTTGAAGTATGGATAATAGAGCCGAATCTGACAGCCTTGACGATGAGAATGGAGTGTTCCCCAAGTGGTGAAAATGAACTCAAGTGTACAGTAATCACGTAATCAGCCTCCATTAATAATGCAGTGATAGCATCTCAGCAAGGTGGGATGTTTGGGAGACAGAAGGTAACAGTCACATTTTTTCCAGTTTTGTAAATGAATTTATCTGTTGTCTGGTTGAAATAATCATCATTTTCTCATGTTTTGTCGAGAGCATCAAAAATATAATAATCACAGGTTATTGTTTGGTGACCATAAAATCACAGAGGACATTTGGTTGCCAAAGATTGCTTTGGTTTTTGTCACAGTAGTGTACTCTGTGCTGATTTCTCACCGCTTAGACTTTATGATACTGAATGTTTTTCCTGGCCAAGGTCAGACAGAGTCGCTGTTAATTGCCTGCCATCCAATATCCACATGACCATATTCAGAAGAAAGCATAGCATAAAAAAATAAAACTCTGACAAAATGAAAACAGCCAGTGTTCACCTTGGGTCACTTAATGGCTACTTAATGGTTGCTTAGATGCTCACAACAATGAATCAGGCCCAATATTTCTGCAAGACAGCACACTCCCCTGCTTCCCACACACTCCTCTCTGCTATATTTTGTTCCTCTGCTACATTTATTTGTGTAACACCTGAACAGCTACTCAAAAATAAATAAAAAAGAATTTTAATAAAAAAATAAAAATGTGTTTTTTCTCTTTTGTTTTCCTGTTGCCACCTGAAACCCTACACTTAACCTCCTCTTTTTTCCAGGATAAAAGTGACAGCGTTTTCAAAAGGCTGCTTGATTAGGCAGAGTGCAGTAGTCGCCGGGCCCTGCGGCTGTTGTCAGGCTTGTCTCTGCACCACTGCCTCTGCTGGTGAGATTTATCCTGTTTGTTTTGGTACAGCAGGAACATGTTTCTCTCTCTGAGCAGATATGCACCTACATTCCCTGGGAAAAAAAACAACAACAACATTTTCACAAAAGGAGAAGAAGAAGAGGCGCTAAGGCAGGTACCTGCTCTGCTTCCAGGGACAATTTTTCACTCGCAGATACGATGCATAAGACTTTTGTCTGCTGTGCTTTGAAGGCACTTCTACACCTTTATTTAGGTGGACACTGATTCATATGTAACACCTGCTGTATGGTTATATACAGTAACATAAGCACAACATGCTGCTGTATCTTCATGATCTCAAGTAAGACTGCCACATCGGAAGTTATTATGTTATTAGTTGAGTTATTAGAGAGTATTGGTGAAGAGTGTGTGTCAGGGGTGTTACAGGTTGTAAGTGAATATACTGTACATGCATGTAAGGGATTTTCCACATTAATTCATGCCAAGCTAGAATGTTGGTATAGAATATCATGGTGTAAATAGTACAACCCCAAGTTAGAAAAAGTGATGGTGTAAATAGTACAACCCCAAGTTAAACCTGGTTTCAAAATTAAAAAAACTAAAAATAGTGATGTGTAAATCATCTGTGCCCTGTATTACAATGAAAACAATATAGCAGCTCATTATTTGATGATACTTCATCAATTTAATTCTTTGTTCAAAATAAACACTCGCTTCAATTCTGATGCCTGCAACACATAAAAAAAAAAATCGCGACAGTTGCATTTCAGGGCTAGTAATGAGATAAAAGAATAAAACAATTATCTCATTTGAAAAAGGTGACTGTGATCATGATTTGGTACAAAAGTGGTATCCAGGAAAGGCCTAGCCTTTTAGGAACAAAGATGGGCCGAGGATCACCAGTTTGCCAGCAAATGGGTGAGATGGATGAAGGTGCTCTCAGATCCCCCAGACAGCACTGCATCAAGAATTGTCACTCTTCTATAAGCAATATAACCACATGGGCTCAGGTTAGTTTGGCACACCTGCATCAGGCACTACAGTACGTAGTTACATCCATAAATACCACTTAAAACTGTACTGTGCTAAAAGGAAGCCCCATGTCAACAGTGTCCAGAAGCGTAGTTGACTGCTCTGGACTCAGAGGCATCTGGGATGGACCATCACACAGTAGGAACGTCTATTGTGGTCAGATAAATCAGTATTTCAAGTCTTTTTTTTGGAAGGAATGGTCACTGTGTGCGCATTTTGAAATGATAATTGTGTTAATGATGATCCAGGACTGTTGCGCACCTTAAGACCTATTTGCAGGAAGAATGGGCCAAAATCCCACCTGTTATACACTGGTTATAGCAGAACAGATCATTTAAGGTAGCTGGTTTCTTTCCTAATAATCATTAAAATGCAGTGTGCTTAGTGCAGGAAAGCTACAGCACACTCTCTAATTCACATCACACACATTCAATGTGTCTCATTAATGGTGCCACCACAGTCACTGATGTTGCACTGGCTAGGGTTACCTGTGAGCCAGTGGCTGCCTGCCTTCTGCGGGGGGTCAACAAGCATTTGAAACCGAAGAACTGCTTCAATCCAGTGGCACACTGATGAAAATGAATGGGAGTCACTTTAATGTGTGGCTCACTCTAGGAAGAAAGGCTGGAAGTTAGCATAGTGTAAAAATAGAAGGTGCATTACCTCTTTGCATGCAATCACAAATCCAGGACAAAGCGTGAAAGACTGAAGCTGGGAAGGAAAGAAGACAGGCTTATGGCCCCGTGCGGCTGATCTTGCAAAGCTGACAGTCTGTGTCCACAGAGGTGTGAATTGTTATGGCACAGAAAGCTTAGCAGCTGCTCGTCGCTAATTGTGGGCCTCAGGTGAGTTGGCAGCTGATGCTTTGTCAGACACCTGAACAGCACAAGTCAGAGTAAAGTCATCACCAGAGTACTGGAGTAGAATTCAGAAACCCACTCTAAATGCAAACTTGTACTAGTCTACATAAGAATAAAAAAGTGAGCTTACTTAATTGTGGCTTATTTGAACATCATATTCTCCTACAAAAGATTAGTGTGTCACAATATCTGTAACCCTCTCCACTGTGTAATGACAGTTATTGTAATAGATGTTTTAATGGTAAAATGAAAAAGAAAAAAAAGCATGTTGACATGTTGCACCAGTCTAATCTTCAGCAATTACTGACAAAAGATGTCATTAGGGTGATACAGTTTTAACAGTTTTATTTATTTGAAGAACATTTTCTGGTATTTCACTATACTATTTAAAATGGTCTAATTACCAGTAAAATAATATGCTGTATAAAATATGTTGCCCCATCTGGTAAGTTTTTGTTTTCAACTCATCATTATTAATTAATTAATGCATTCATTATGCTGGAAACATGATATGAGAGCAAAACCTTTAATGTGCTATTGGATATTGCTGGATATCCATCTTCCACATGCAGCTACCCTGCCCGTTACACCGTTAGCCAGGTAGTGATGAATATGAAAGACTTCTGAGTTGGAAATGTTACTATGACGACCACTAACCAGTGAGCTTTTATTACCTGTAGCATAATTGCATACTAAACATGGTTTTTAATTCACTAAATCTGATGTTTATTGAGTTTTTCCTCCATTAGTTTGAACGTATTTCATGTAAACACTGCCATTCCTAATGATCAGTGATAGTCTTATGCCATCCTTGATCTGTTCCCACGCCATCCATTTTGGGAACCATTGTTATAGTAGATAGTTTGGGCTGAAATTTAAAAAAAATAAAGGAATATAAGCAAGTAAATAAAGCAACATTACATCATTATTAGGCATAGTGTAGACATAAGGTGATGAAAACATCTTTAAATTTTGCTATCAGATCATAAAAATACATAACAGTGAAACAGCAAAGTGTGTGAAAATGTGTGCCCTGACTCCAAACATGTGCACATTTGTTACACCAAAAGCATGTGGTGTAAGAACTACACAGAGCAAATACATGAGTATGTACGTAGGTGTGTCACACACAAACACACAAAGCAGCATACACTGAGCATGAACACACTGAACACACTTTTTATCAACTAATTTTCAATCGCTGCCAAATAAATGGAAAATGACAGAATAGTTTATGTGGAGACGAGACAAAAGATATAAAAATTCTTATTTATTTTCACACTGCATAGAGTCAAATAAATTACACATGCAAGACTGTAATAAGCTTTCTTAATCGAGTATGACCTTTCCTGTGTGGGTGTGTGTTTTTTGTCTGTGTAAAAAAAGGGGGAATGGAGAAAGATAAAGAAGGAAGAAGTAATACTGCTTTGTATTCGCTAGCCTGTTGCCCTGTGGTGATGACATGGTCTGTAGGAGTTTCTCCATTAGTACGTGCTGACCTAATGTAATAAACATCCAGGGCTGATTCCTCCCAGACCATGGGTACTTTATCACAGATGATAAACCCTGTTCTCGTAAGGCTAGGGAGAGGAATGCAGGACATGGTGGTGCTTAAAGAGTGAGCAGAGCCGTTACAAAGGGCAGAGACGGACTGTCATGCTTTTGCGTCAGCCTCAACCGTGCATTCTGCTTCAGTTGTCAGGAAAATTGGCAAGCAGTTGGAAAGAAAAAAGCAGATCAAGTTGAGCAAGCTCCCAACTCGAAGGCCATGCTCAGGCTTAAATTTAAAAAAAAAGTAAAGGTCCTCCCACTTGACAAAACAAGAAGAGGGGAAGAAAGAAAAGAAACAGAAGGGTTATTTTTAGAGCAGCCTTTACAGCTGTATGCCCCAACCAAATGTTATCAGATTTGACCACACCAGGATCAGCATCTGAGCACTCATGACCACATAAGGAATTATACAACACTGGCTTTTCAATGATCCGTTTCTGCACTGAGGAGTTAAACTGTGTTGTTAACATCACTATACTTCCAGTGGAGTTGTGTCCAAATGGAAAAGTACTGGTGGTTGGTTCTGCTTTCTTCCTAGAGCAGCTAATCTTCAGAGTATTGAACCATCCTTTACATGAATGTTAAATGAGCTGGTAAACATGATCACGCTGCTCATTTCTTTTTAGTAGCTCTCACTTTAAGAACTGAGGGCGCAATGCAAAATGTGCGGTATCTGTCAGGAATGAGGGCGTTTGTTCAACCCAATATACACACAAGATGAAAAAGGTTTAAAATCACAAACCTGAGGCACAGTCTGAACTTTACACACACAGACACACAAAGGCACACACACACACACTCACAAGCTCATCCTTTAAGCTGTGTACCAATAAAATCACTCTGCCTTGTGCTGCTAAAGACTGACCCTTAGTCCTATAAAAACTAGCCAGGTGGGCTCAGTATAAAAGCAAAGGAGGATCTTGTGTCCCGGTGTTGCTACTGCAACACTGAGCTTTAGAGATTAATATACCTCCCACAGTGTACTCTCATTTATCAGACAGCTAGTGAGAACTGTGGGAACGTATGCAATTCAGTCAAGTACTGGGCTCAGTCCACTGTCAAGAAGTCAGAAAATGACTTTGTGAACTGTTACACAGAGTGACTCGGGTGTGTTAGTCTGTAACTCTCGCTTTGCTTACACTGCCATTTGATGCAGCATTTGAATGTTGAAAGTGAACTTAAAATAAATTGTGTAAATTATTCCTCCTCAGTAAAATCTTTAATTCATATCACTGTAACATGTTGATGTGGTCAGCTGGCCTGAAACAAAAGGTAGTATTGTCAGAAGATCATCAGCTGGCCTGAAACAAAAGGTAGTATATTGGTAGAATTGTCAGAAGATCCGTTCAGTTTATTTCTGTCTTTAAAACAAACAAACAAACAAATAAAATGAAACAAGAAAATAAAAGATAAAGGTAAACAATCCATATTCAGACTATATTCATATACATGTGCAAAATGTATTCACATACTGTAAATATGCGTAGTGTTAAGTTCAGGAAAATACAGTATTGACCAAACAGGTGTAGGCCAAAGCCAATGGCTATTGTGCCTGCACTTATCACATTTAACATTTTACCATATTCCAATTTATCCAGACTACATAATTCAGATATAAAATGCATCAGCACACATACATACACCCAGACCCACCTATATTTGCATGTTTATATCTTGATACATACATAAATTATATCTAAACATGTTAAAGTAATTTATCAATTAATATGTTTTATACCTTTCCTTCAAACAATCATTTAAATTTATGAACAGTACAACATGTTTGAAATTTATTTTCCAAATTATTCCATAGCTCTACCCCCTTTACTGGTATACATCGAAGAGTGAAGCTGCATGCTATGGAAAAAACCACTCGTTGGACATCTGTTTGGCAGTGATCCAGCCGGCATTTGCTGGCAAGGAGACTGGAGCTGACAGTGGACGTCCGCACATTACACACCAACACTTACCAATGACAGCGCCCTATAAAGGCTCAGGAATGTTTCCCCCCGCAGTTTTAGCTATGTGGGTTTTAGCTGTCCAGAGAAAGCTTTGTGGTGAAAGCTGGAGTGGGTATCTTGAGTAGGATGGTGCCAGGTAATACACTGTGCTAAACCCACTAGGAGCCACTGGTATCTAATTGTCTGAAAGCAGGACAATGGCCTGGAGGAGCTCACTCCTAATGGGATTGGCGGAATTTTGATGACTGTGTCTGAACAGATTGGATGTGGCTTTTTGCGTGTGGTTTGCTGCCCCTAAAATACATAAACATAACCTATGATTAAAAGTTATGTGGAAATGTTACTTTGTGCCTTTTCATGAAAATCAATACAAATTCCTTTCAGCAAAGAAAATTTTTTAAAATCTCATTAATTCATTTTAAGTGCCCCATTGTATTCTCCAGGTAGCCATACAGTCAAGATTAGAAAGCCATTTAAAACACAGACAAGCTTAGAAACAACAGAAACGTACAGCATAATTAATGTGTGTTCATTTCAAGTGCAAAACATCACATAGAAAGCCACCTGTGGAGGTGGTTTGAGACAGATATTCAATAGCTGAAAATGTGTCTTTCCTTCCAAGCTCCACATATAATTTTTACTCCTTTGAAGTGAAACTACATGACAGTGGGTCTGTATGCAAACTGTGGAAGCAGCTGCAAAGATGCATCCCATGTAATAATCAAATCAAATCAAATCAAATTTTATTTGTATAGCGCCAAATCACAACAAAAGTCA
>NW_018127908.1:2768300-2768580 GCF_001952655.1 Monopterus albus | reverse complement strand
CGCTTATCCTTAGTCAGCAGCTTCAAATAGGATTCAATGTCGCCCGCTCTGGCCCCAGGAAAACATTTGACTATGGCCGCCGGTGTCTCTAGCTTCACGTTTCTGACTATCGATTCTCCAATTACCAGAGTTGTTTTCTCAGCGGGTGTGTCGCTGAGTGGGGAAAATCGATTTGAAAAGTGAACAGGCAGGCGATGCTCCGTGGACATTCGTTTGGAGCTACGACTCTTGCGAACTGTCACCCAGCCACCTGTCTGAGATCCTGGCTGCTCCGGGAGCC
>NW_018127908.1:2756900-2768234 GCF_001952655.1 Monopterus albus | reverse complement strand
TATTCTCCATGGTGCGGAGCCGCGCTTCTAAGTCTGTGAGCCTCGCCTCCAATGCTGCTAGCATCTGACATTCATTACAAGTACCATTATCGCTAAAGGAGGCAGAGGAATAATTGAACATGCGACACTCCGAGCAAGAGAAAGGAGAGGAAGAGGGGGAAGCCATTGCTCTCGATTAAGCTACTAGCTTAGCTAGCTTCTAAACTAGCCGACCTAAAGTAGCAAGTTAAATTTGGTAGTTAGCAAGAACTTCTGCAAAACAAGTGCTTTAAGTAGTGTAAGCGTATGTTGTCACTCAAAAATTCAGATGAACCTAGAAAATAGTGAGTTTAATTCCTAAACAATCTGGAAGCAAGCACAACGCTGTGCAAATACAGACAACAGGAAATGAGTACGGTTTACCGCAGGAAACAGCAGTCCGTCAAAAGGTTCCCAATAATGGCAGCTGGAGTGACACCGAAATTAAGCATTGTTCTGTCTGTCACATGTAAAGCAACAGGAAGAAAGCAGCTCCAGTGGACCACACAGCTGTAGTCTTTACCTGATACAGAATAAATGACAGTCCATGAAAATAAACCAAACTTTTGTTTTGCTCTTGGCTTGTTACATGTGTCTGTTAGTTTATGAATAGCTACAGATAGTAGGGTGCTACCTAGCTCTTATTGCTCAATTCTTCTTCTGTTGTTTTGAGCAGTTACCAAACAACTTCGGGTGCACGACCATCACTCTCTGGACTGATAATGATTTGTGTGTTGCACAGGGAAACCAAGAGAGGAAATTCGATTTATGCTCTTGAATACAGAGATGCATGAGGCCAAGTGTAAGAAAAAGTCTATTAAATAATTAAAAAATGCCTTCTTGACTACATGCAATGTCAAAATGTCATAACAAAACTGTTACAGAGGAGTGCAAACTTTGCATTGACAGTGACATTATTAACCAAATGACAGTCAGTCATAACCATTCACATAATTTCATTTATATTCTTGTCAGCTTTCCTAACTTTTGTTTTGACAGTGTTATGGCAGTCTTATGCTTCTGTGATGAGTAACCAAGTTCTACTAAACAGTTAAGAGTTAAAAAAAAAAACAGCTAAAGACTATCACTTAAGTCAGAATTTTTACTGCAGCTCTATAAAATCTGTCTCCATGCAGCTGGGAGAGCTGACATATTTGCATTTTCATGCATCTTCTGACAAATCCTGGGGGATACAGGCCATTAGGAACCTGGGCTAAAGGTGCTACACATGAATGCCAAATGAGCTGTTAAATAAAAATCACCCTCCTCATATTTCCTATTTGGGAAGCTTGGCAAGCCTTGTCCAACTGCTAGCAGTGACATATTGCTACAAATGTGAGGAAGAGGAACTCCTCTCACTTGCAAAGCACAGAAGGCATTGCTCTTTGTGTATGCTGCTCATGCACGATCTCTTAATGTTTTTATGATCAGTGTATATTAAGCAATTATACATTGTTTAATAAAAGAAAAATCTAGAGTTTCTCTTCCAAGCTACAATATTTTTTAATTCGTCCATATTTTTTTGGATTCTTGTTAGATTGCCAAACCATCAGAGAATATGCTGCCTATTCTTCATTTGTTATTACAATTTATGTTGTTATGTAGCTGCATAAAAGAGACAGCGATTTAGTCATTACTTTGTAAAAGAAAAACATTACAAGACAAAACCAACATAAAGTTTTTATCTTTTCTGTAATATATAACTCCTTCTTAATATACCATCCAAACAAAATACAAACAAGAACCATTTGGTTTATGTGTGATGCATCAGTGGGCTTTACATTTGTAGTAGCTGTAAAGCTGCCCTTGTTTTCATTGTGTTCACTGTTGGTTGCAACATTTGGTATAATTAGTCTTCCTCAATACTGATGTGACCTCCACTGACTTCTCTTCAAGGCACTTCTCAACTTCAAAAGGTCATTCTTAAGCTTTAAAGTGTGACTTCAGACCAACTTGGTTTTAAACTTAATACTTGCTTGCTCCCTCTCTGTCTCTCTCTTCCTATCTCTACAGTGCGTCTACCCACGTAAGCACACATCAAAGCGCAGTCTGTTAAAGCCCTGTGGTGAGTGCTCCAAAGGCCCAGCATAGTCCACATCTACTGACATGTCTGCATGTGAGCAAAGTTTAGAGAATAACCAGGACTTTCAACTACTTATAAACCATGTAAAAAGCAGGATTATCATTTCTGATTCTCTTTTATATTCCTGAGTCTGACAGCGCCGTTGGCCTAATACCAATCAAAACAGCCGAATGTCGAGCAAACGGATAACTTCGGTCTCAAGCATCATGACAAAACAGATTTTCCACATAATAAAGCCATTTATATGCTGCTGTCAGTTAATATTAGCCAGGTTTATATCATTTTACTTTTCAAGGAGGGTAATAAAATATTTCCCAATTATTTGACATTGGTAGCTTGTCTTTTGCATGGGGTGGTACTTAGCTGTATACTGACAGGTCTTTATTTCACTAAAAGAAAAAGATAAATAAATATTATTTTACTGTGCCTGTTACTTAACTCATTAAATAAAATGTCAAACTCATCTGTGCTTGAGGCAACTCAGAAGGTATTTTGGGGGAAAGTACCCCAAGACAATTGCATTTCACATACAACAGCATCCACATACAAGTAACTGGGAGGCTTCAGGTCATGGTATAAGAATATAAAGTAGGCTGTAGAATAGGATATTTTATTTTTGCAATGCTTTTAAGAGCCTTACTATTGATTAATAGGCATTCAGTATAATATATTTAACTGTCCATTAGTGTATGATGGTATAGGATATGTTGTACTCTTCATTGCAAGGATGTTGACTATAAACATACAGTTATTGCACAGAAGAGCAGTGTAATGTTTTAATTTTTTATGTACTTATTATAATTATCTTGACATTGCGAGTATGAAAACACATGGGCTGAAACAAAAGAAACAAGGGAGGAATTAAAGCCCTCTATGCGCCTAGAGCCTTGCATAATTTACATCTCTTTTAAAATATTCTGTTAATTGTGTTTCATAACCATTATTCTGGGAGCCACACGCTGGCAAAAGACAAGAGATAAGACATAAGATATTCCTCCCAACATATACAGTATTCATGTTTGTGACACATCTAATAAATGTAAAACCTAACCAAATAAGCACACAATAAAACCTGCAGTCATATTTGTGAGGCCTTTTGTAGGGTGATGGCAACCAGAACAATATGCTGTGGACTAAAGCATAAGATATTATAGCTTTTACAGAGGAATGTCATAAAATAAAGCTCTCTCTCTTTGTGTGTGTGTATACACACAACATGTTCTGTGATCTCAATTATGCTTGTGTTTGGTGACCGACACAATTCATGTTGTTTTGCTGGATTCATAAAGGAAAACCAGTCATTTGACAGCGTTTTTCTGTATTTTTAGACAGATAAAAATAGGCGAAAATGTTTCTAAAACCTTCAGAATGCCTCTCAGACTTTGCAAAGCCCCTGGGAGTGGATGATATTTTTAGTAATACAAGATATGCGTTTTGTCTTGGGGGAATTCTGGGAGTAATAAATGATAAATTGTCTCAAATATACCAGGAGCTGCCATGGCTGGCTCATATATTTCTTATCTTATCTTGGGCTCATGTCTTTATGCTGACGGTGCGTTATGACTTGCAGTGACCAGCGGTAGCTTTTTCACTGCCTGTCCATGTGTTTTATTGCTGTGTGTCTTTTGGGTAATTGATAATTGGTGAACATGAAAAGTCCCACGTTATACAACATATTCCATGTTTCAATGCAGGAGTTGTTAGTTTAATCTAATTTAGTCTAGAACCATTACAGAAATTTGCTAGACATGGTATGTGTCAGCAAAATTGTAATTAACCTTCCCTCATCATTATCATCATTGCTGGGTTTAGCTGTTGATCTCACAGTATCCTCGCCATCATGAAACCGCATTAAAATGGACATTTTCTGTTCCACTGACAACATTGAAATCAGCAAATAAATTACCAAAAACGTTTTGTGAAAGGACAAAATACAGCTAAGAAAAAGACAAAATATCATATGATCCATGAGTCATAAGTTTCACCTCTAAAGGTTTTCAGCTGAAAATAAGTCTTTTGACACTCTCATCTCACTCTAGTAAATGAAGACACTTAGATTCATTTATTTGCATAACTTATTTCATAAATTAATTATTAATTTTGTTATTCATAAGATACAGCAAATTGGCAATTTTGGCACAAGTGTTTCCTCCTCTGTCTTCTTCAGATTATCAGCACTTACAGCTCAAGTGTTGCAGATGTATTTCATTTCTTGATTGAATGACAGCTTTTCTTTTAATTACTAACAGGTCTGTTGCTCCATTTGTCCGCTTCTACCAGCATTCGTTTGGAAAATCATGTAAAATGCCTGTAGGTGCTTCCCTGCTTCCAGTTCAATGACCAGGGTGCTACAGTCCTGTCACATCTGCATAATAACAATTCAGAGTTCATCAGGCTCAGCCAAGGTAGCTTACAAGTATTTTTTCTTGCTTTGATTCTAATTAGACAGAGGAAAATGACAGTTTTTTAGCTTTTTTGTTTTTCTTTCTTGACTGGAAATGTGCTCAGTACCAGTAGATCGCTCTACTCAGCCTCCATGACTAAATCATAACAATACAGAGGTAGGTATGTTTAGCATTGCTTACATTAAACAAAGATCTTCTTTAGAGACAAATCATTGCATCTACACTTTCAAAGGTGCTATAATGAATAAAAATGAGCAAGTGTGAATCCAGATGAAGAATCACCACAGCCTCAGTGTCAGCTTATTTTCATTCGTGATTGGTGCTATGTTCACATCAGTCTCATTCTCAGCCCAGTCTGACATGAAAGTGTATAACAGCTACATTGGTCCACAGCGTAAAACATAGTGGTGTCACAGTAAGGGGTGTACAATTGTGACATGCCAGTGTTTTTTTTTCTGCTTGGTGTTTTATGGCAGCTGGCAAACAATGAAATGGTGCATTAATGGTTGAGTTGCAGATGGCTGCCATCGGTTCTGTACCAGAAACAAATTCCTTGTGTGTAACATACTTGGCCAATAAAGGTGATCATCCTTATCCTATCGCCAACAAGTGGACTGGAGTGTGGATTGGGAAGGTAGTGTTTATTGAAGTCAAATGGTTTTGAACAATGTAAAGTTAAAAACACTATGAAGGTGGTGGTTGGTGTGAATGGATGGGTCCAACAAACACCTGACTGTCGCCAGAGATTGTGTCACATATCTTTATTTTTTATTTTAGTGTTTTATCTGAACCATTATTTCCTGACCCTTAACCATGTATCTTTTGTACCTAACCCTAACCATTTTTGTTTGTTTTAGGTGCCAGAAAAACATTGCCATATCACAATGTTCAATCCAGAAAATGTTGCAATGTCACAGTTTTGGGAGCGTTATTGTGAGACCAGTACATCGTACACCAAAGCAGCTATTATACATTGTGCTGTGAGACTGGGTTGTCATTATCCATCTCTAGAAGGGCCCTGAGAAAATGATTAATGTGAGAAAGACAAACATCTTCCTTTTTTCATTTTTCTTCTGTTTCTTTCAACAGATAAATACCACCAGAATGAATAAAATGAAATGCATTGAAATCCAGGTACAGTAGGCAGGTGCTCATCTTTTCCCACAGTGATAATTCTCCATTTCATCCACATCTGTTCGCTGCCTCGGGGCAAGGGGATGGGAAACAGATAGAGTCTGTGTAGTTCTTTTAGTGATAGGTAGAGAGAACCTGAAACTAACACATCGATCATGACTTATTTTGTTGTGCACCAGCAGAAAGCAGAAAATCACATTCATTACCTTCTCATGAGAAATACTTATACATTGACAGCAGTGATTTCTCATAGTTTTATTTAGAAATGCTGATTTAAAGAAAGAGCCCTATCATTTAGCAACATTATAACAGTTCAACCTACAGTACGTCCAATAACTTGTTAGATCATTAATTGTTGTTTTTAAATTGGAATTGCATAATGAAAGAGTACTAATGTGATTAGGCACTGTGGAGTATGTCTTGTTTGTTTGTGAAGCTTATGTTAGCTTAGCTTGCATCTATAATGTAGAGCTGTCAACAGTTATCCTCAGGTAGCCGTCTAATATACTGTACTGTCAAATGTGTCATGACTTACCAGACGTTTGTCATAAAGAATTTAACTGTTAGCAGTACCTATTACAACACTTCTGAACACTGTGATTACATTTGACTAAGTTCACCACTAAAATCTCAATGAGATCAAGGTATCTTTTAATACACTGTGTTAACCTTGACAACTTGGCAACCTTGCCACTGTGGCTACTGTGATGATTTAAGCTAGTTTTAGCAACACTTAAGCCATCACATCTCTGCTGTTCTGATGTGTCACAAGATAAAGTTGTTATAAAAAGGAATATTTTCCAGTCAGCAAGCAGCCTTACCTTTAACCACAATGTTTCCATCAGTCTGTCAGCATCAAATGCTTTCACATCACTGACAAGCAAACAGCTCTCTGGTTCTTTGATTCTCTGAAATGAAACATTCACCTTTTTACAGAAGATTAATATCAACAGTATTAAGAAAATAGAAACTGTACTGTGAGCTAAAAGGTAAAAGCAGGCAGCACAGCGTTAGATTTTGATCAAGTGATCAGTGAGTACAAACATATATTGTCACTGTACTCAAATATTTTACAGTGAATAGAAGTAAAACAAGCTCTTGCTGCTTCCATCCACATTCCGCAACCAGCATCATCAGCACTGACTCAGGGACAATAGCTCCATAAAGTCATCCCTGACTACTGGTTATACAGACCAGTGCTTTAATATCTGATCAATCTGAACAAATTACAAGCTTCTGTGAGCTCTATTAGAAATACATACTTGACCATTACATTTATAATTAAGTATAACATATTGGAGCACTGTCCCAGACATCACCACGTATACTCAGGCTAATAGAATGAAATGGCCTCATGTCTTTTGCATACTGAATTTGAAATTATCTTGGAAAGTAAAAGTCGTTGGCCAGAGGAGAGCAGAGTTTGTATTACTTATCAAGAGATTAAGGCAATCTCTTTATTCAACTGCAGTTTCCATGGAGACGTGGCTTGATTTGATGGGCACAATGTGTGTACAGTATGTGCTGGTGCATGTGCTCTTTATTTGCACAAACGTCTGAAGCAGGAAAGAGATACAGCTGAGAGTAAACCCCAAAACCTTTCCTGAGCATTAAACGCACATCCTCCACTATAAGACTTTAGGATCCCGGTAACCATGGCAACCAGAAGTCCCCTAAGGAATTAATTCATACGTTAAAGGCAGCATGATAAAATAAAATATTGGTTTCATAAGACTATTTACCAAAAACACGGCAAGTGATTGAAACTAAACACAGTTTGGATCAAACACATGATGAAAATGACCCAAGGCACTATACAGTGTCTGCAAACCCAGATGTGATTTTGAGTGATAAAGGTTTTCAGTGCTATTTTACAATCAGCAACAACAACAACAACAAAAAAAAAAACTTGGGAAGCTGCAAGGAGGACAGTTTTACCAGAGGCAAGTCTTATTTGATGAATAATGCAGTCGTCACTGATCAACAACATTACTGGAATCCTTACAGGACATGTTTCCCACACATGCTGTTAATATATGCGGGGCTAGTTCCAAAGTTTTTCAGGGTTTCTACAGATTTCATCAAGATGAATTTAAGACTTTTAAACTTTTAAGACTTATTTATTTATTTGTTTGTTTGATTTTGAGTGCAATTTAAGAATTATTTCACATCCATATGGGCAAATTAATGAAGTATGTGAAGAAAAACAAGTTAAATATTTATGTTTATAACAGTATTTCCTGTAGATAAAGAGGTTTGGCACAAGGGCAGTGGGCTGCAAAATTTGTAAATGTTCTGGGTTCCAAGGGTGCCTTTTTGGTTTGTAGTTTGTTTGTTTGCTTGTTTTTAATAAATATAAACTGGTAAGAGCAAAAAAACCTGCACCTTGAACCCAGTTTAACACAGACAGCACAATTTTGTTGCCTACATGTTTTTTCAGAAACACATAAAAGGTCTTTTGTCAATCAAACACACCAGCAAGCAGCATCAATGCAATACAACAGCCCACAGCCTTAAAGAATAAAACCAAGAATTAACTTCCCTGTGACAGTGTTAACAAATATTTATCAGCTTCACAATAAAAGTTTTTTTTGCAAAGCTGCTTCTTCATTTCTAGAAAACTGGTGAAATCCTGTTGGGTATGGCAAGACCATTTTTATTAGCTTAGTTAATTATCAAAAGCATGTATTTTTGGCATGGGTGAAATGCCAGTTCAACACATCTAAAAGTAAAGAATATGTTACATGCACAATGACGTAAACTCTTTCTTCCACATTAATACACTGTAGCTTGTTTAACTAGACTGAGAGAAGGAGGGTTTGGGGACTGCCTGAGGAGGTACTGAATTGGCTTGATCCTAATTGCACTGTCCTGCTGAGGAGAAAATGTTCATCATTATAGTCATTAGCTGTAATCATAGCCGATTAAGGCCAGACATAGCATGCACATGGGCCAGATAATATCAGTTAACATGGGCTCATGCACTCTAGCTGGCTATGCAACCATCGTCACATGACAAGCAGCAGCACCTTGGCCACTTTCACAGTTCAGTGTGACTGCCTGCTTTGATTTCTTTGCCGTCATGAGTGATTGCATTGTGAGGTGTAGAAATGGCATTGTTTTATGAGACAGAGTGATTTATGACAAGAAATAATTGGTATAGGGTTGCCATGTTCCACAGGTGAATGACCATGTCTGATGGATAGTGACACAGCTGGGTCAGATTTCCAGAGCTCCAAAATATCTTGTAGAGTGAGGCTTTGTGGCCATTACTTCCGTCCACACGGACTGATATAGCCTTGAAATATGTTTTGGTGCTTTTTCTTTATTTTGGCCAGTTGTTATCTTCAAAAATCACACCCCAGCTTTAGTTGCCACAAGAGAGGCCAGACTAATCCTTGGAGCACATCCTTTCCCTGTGGTACATTTATTACATTCTTCTCTCAGGGTATACACACTGCAGCAACAGAGCAGTAGAGGTCATCTGCAGTTCTGTCTGCAATTAACTCTATACAATTAATTGCTGATGTCAGGAGAATAAAATTCTCTGAAAAATAAGGCATGCTGTGGAATTTGGAAGTTTATAGTTTGATTGGCTTTCATGGTGGCTTAGGCTGAAACAATTCATGCATAATGGCTAACACTGTGCATTAGTATGCCATTAGTTCTTTCGCATATGGAGATGAGTATGCATTTGACTGGAATATATAATCAAATAAGCCCTGTGTGTTTGAATTACTGCGAAATAAGAGGGCTCTTTTTGTATTATTTGTCCAGGCTGTCCATTAGTTATCCTTGACTTTCATACAAATTAATTTAGCCTTCACACCCAGAGCAAGGCAAAGCTGTTCAGTATGCATTTCCTGCTGCATTCTGATTGTACAGTTTTTGTACACTTACAGGCCAGAGGTGTGGTTCAGTTACAGCGTTATAAGCCCCTGGGTAAACCTGAGTTTGGTTTCTAGAAGGACCTGTCCAGGGTGTACCCCACCTTCCCCCGATTGCCAGCTGGGATTGGCTCCGGCGCCCCCGTGACCCCATTCAGGGACTAAGCGGTTTCTAGAGGCAAGGGGAAGACTGGAGAAGATGAGCAGACTGGCTGTGAGTGGGAAAAATAAAGGGGGGGTCTTCTTTGTCTATTGGAAAGGAGTTCAAGACAGAGTCACTCCTTTGCAATTAGCTTAAGGTCTAGCAGAAGAAGAAAGGACACTGTTGATTAATTTAGACAAAAAAGACAGAAAAGCCTATGAACCATTTTAAAAATGATACAAAGGAAACGGCTCACAGAAAATCCAGCACCCTCAAAGACAAGAGAATAGAGATGACACGCTAATTAGTCCTAAACCAGCCTGGTTCAGGATAGAAAGTACAGATGCTGTGCTGTGAACCAGGGTGTAATGATGAGAGAGCTGGAGTGTGATTGCCAGTGTGGCCCTGAGACCCAGAAGTTTTCAAAAGGCGTGGGACGAAAGGCAGCCAAGCTTTTTCCCAAGACTTCACAATGTTTGTTTCACCATCTGATATTTGACATAATGAGCAGTATGTCTGTTCATGTGTGCAGGCTAGTGCTTTCTAGTAGCATGTAATAAACGGGAAAAAGAAACTGAGTGATCCATCTGGTGCCAGGCAGTACAACTTCCCTGTCAACAATCTCTAATCACTGGAGACAGGCCCTATTAAAGGACACAGACTGAGATGTCCGGCCCTCACCAGAGCCCCCTCTGAGTGCAAATCATTACTCTCCCTAGCTGTGTTAAATAAAGAGATAGCTGTGCCCCTTCTCTCTTGTTGGCACAGCCAGTGCAAATATGTAATGCTCTGACATTTAGTCTAAGGGATAGGGCATAATGTCAGTGCAAACTTAAAATAGGGTAATAATGGAAAGAACTAATGTGAGAAAATTAAATGAAAATGATTAAATAAAGTCATGTAGAGAGAGAGAGAGAGAAAGAGAAGAGCCAAAGCACAGTTTTTTTCAAATACATTTGTGATAAAGATCTGGGATGTATAATCATATTCATAACAGGCTTCACAATAAGCACTTAATTTCTCAGATAAAAAGGCCAGAAATCATTTATTAGTATTTGTTGTATGTTTTTAATCATTTTTTCACACAATTACTTACTTACACATACACATACTGAAATTAAATCATAATACTTGGTGGCTGTTCATTTGGAGAGAAGACATTTGCACATGGTTATTAATCATTTATTGGCATAGGCAATGATTGCTGCTTTGACTCTGCACTGCTCATTTTAATATTTAAGTGATTGAAATAGTGAGGCTACTTTTTAGGCTGATAAATATTTTACTGACTAAAGGATCATAACGTTTGTCTTGACATTCAAATGTGACAGCTGTCTGCCTCAATCATATACTACATGTCATAGATAAAACCATACACCTCAGTGAATTCAGGACATAGCTTTAATAGTTTTAATGCTTCCTGTGCACCACATGGACAGAAGTCATGTATGTTTCCTGACAGATGTGTTGCACCAAGACAAAGAAAAATGAAAACTTAAAAAATGTTTTGAATGCATTCCTAAAATTCTGGTCATAATAAAATTTAAAGACCTAGGAATCAAGCTGAAGTATGTTGTCAAGTGCAAATCCTGCAAGATTTGAAACATAAAGTCAGGCCATTCTTGCCTTGTGCCTCACTGTAAAACAAAAAATGACTCATTGTCT
>NW_018127908.1:2754376-2756646 GCF_001952655.1 Monopterus albus | reverse complement strand
CCAAAGGATCAGGATGAGTTTGTGTCTGTCAATAAAGATGCAGTTTGCTTTCTCCTCTCTCTGTCAAGATTGCAATTCAATCTAGAGAGCTTTTATTTCAGGTTAATATGAGCTGCTGAATGGGAGAGGTTATTGGGTTGGGGTGAAAGTGGATCTGGATGCAACGATGACCAAAGCTCAGCACCGGAGACCTTTCAGACAACACGTCTGAGGCTCCAGAAAGCCAGCTTTGAACATTAAAACAAACAGCACTGTGAGAAATGCAGGGAGAATACTGACTTCTACTTTACCCAGAGGGGATGGCGGAGCAGAATAAAATAAAGCAATGTCAAAGAAATCTGGAGAAGGGATAGACACATTGTTTCCAGTACCTGGAAACTCTTTGCTGTATTGCAAAGCAAGACATCTGAAGAAAAATAGTAAAGATAGTTTCTCCTCTGTGAAAAAAGTGCCAGCAACCTGGAAGCCTCATAGTCATTACAACTGGTGGTAACAGCAAGTCTCATGCACTGTAGTTCAGAGGATTAAGTGCATTCCATTACTTAGATGTTTTACCGTCCCACACCTTGTCTGCTCTAGTCAGTCACTGCATCCATCATATCGTTTAATGTTAGCTTCGTAGGATAAGCAATATAGAAGGACTAAAAGGGCAGCCAGTGTTAATTCCACAAAGCTTCAAACTTTTAATTAGCACAAGCCACAAAACAACAACAACATTGACAATAGAATACAAAAACAATAAAATGGTAATTATCGTGAAGCTATACTATGCCTGCCAAGAACACCATAAAACTAATTACCGATGTCAGACAGCAGATGGTTTGGGGGTGGCAAGCAAAACCGGGAAGGTATATGTACATCAGAGGATCTGCATGTGCATAAAAAGAGCTGTTCATTCCAAACACTGCCTTAGTAGGTCTCTGTCTGTATTGCCACAGCAATGCATTGGAGTGACAGAAAAGTAAAATGACTGACAGGTTCTCTTTAGAATTCAATTAAGGCTCTGGGCTGCCAAGGTGTTCTATTATTTTTATTATTATTTAAGAGATGAAGGCACTGACATCGCCTACAGGACGGGACATTCATGGAATTCAGACTTTGCTCACTGGCCTTGTCCAGCACATTTTTAATTGTTCTCAGATGTGACCATCACTGCTTGTAGACCTGGCAGGGTGAGTTCAAGTGGAGGTAAAAAGTTGAGGAAAGGTCAACTAATGTGCCAGTTAAAGAGAAGAACAAGCAAACATGCCAGAGTCAGAGCAAACATGCTAGGAATGATTTCCAGTTGACATAAATCAGTTTCATGTACACTATGTCAGGCTATTACACCTTGTCCTGGTGACCCATGCAACTCAAACTTTGTGTAATGGAAAACATTTGTGCAGTAGACTAAGAGCAATTTGGCAGCTCTTCAGTGATTTTAACAAAGCCAGTGTTTCATGTAGGTTACTACTGTTGAGACTTTATCTATCTTGCATTTAAACATTTGTCTTCCTTATATGACTATATACAGCACTGGAATAGGATGCCAGTTGTTTCATTGCAGGACCAATTGCTTAGACTTTACAAAGCTGAACTCAGCCCATGTTGAGGACATCAGTTTATATTCCTGAAAGCATTGTGGCTGTGTTCCAAAAGCACTGAAATAAATGTAATTAACAATTATGCTCTGCCCTGCTTGACATCTCATTATTTGAGCCTGATGTCCTTCGCCTTTCCTGCCTGCATCTTGTTCTCTCAGACACAGCAACATTTAATCCAGCCAGAACACACAGAAATTGTTTGGGGGTGAGATGCAGAGGAGTCTAAGGGAATGCTTGTGTTTAAGTGCATTTTTGGCTTAGGCTTCAAAACTAGGAGTTCAAAGAACTTCCAGCAAACAAGCAGATTAGGAAATCCATTTGTGAGCCGTGACATTGTGCTGTCTGATGATATCCTGACATAAAAGGACTAGGTGGGTATGCGACATGCACGCATCAAGCACGCAGTCAAACATACCGGTTTGCAGAAAGCCATTAGACCCAGGTGAAGTGGCTGATGGATGATATCTCTGTCTGTCTTGAATCGTTCACATCCTGCTTAGTCCAGCATATGACTGGATGAAGTCTTGTAGAAATTCTCAAAGTCATAGAGTGAGATGACTGTCTGAGCTAGCTCACCTCTGAGCACAGTGACGGCAACTTATCTCTTCTTCCTGTATTACTGAAAATCCTTGCAGTTCTTGCTGAACATAATGATATGCTTAAATCTTACATCAAATGCACTGAGGA
>NW_018127908.1:2752362-2754349 GCF_001952655.1 Monopterus albus | reverse complement strand
AATAGTCAAGTAATATGATGCAATAAGACTGAAGGAAACTGTGCAAAAAATAGCAAAGAGTATATTAATTTAAAAGCTGGAAGGTTATTGACCTGGGGTGTCTGCAGGCAAAACAAAAACAAAAACCTGACTGATCCATTACTCACTGCCATGTGAATCAAAGAAAAACATGCATGACTGATGAAACACTTGCAAAATGACTTTAAAGCACACCACACTGGTTTGGCAGAAAGCAGTACTAACATGGTCGCAGAGAAGGCACTTTAGCACTCTAGACAAGCTCATTCTTTGATTTTAGGGTGCTCTCACTTAAAAACTAAATTATTCAAATTCAGAAAATGGGAACCTTAGATGTGAGAGAAGAGTTGGTTTTCAAAATAGGCTACAAAAGATGGTGTACAAAAAACTGTTAAAGGAATAACAAACTGGATGAAAATGTTTGCTCCAAGAGTAGCTTCAAAAAATGATAAGTAGTGGTAGCAACTGATCACTGATCTGATCAACATCTCTTTTATATACTGAATCCAAGTATTTTTGGAAGTTTTGATCATCATTGAACCCTATACTGCACATGCAGATGAGGACTTTGATAGTGACAACAAAGGTACAATTGTTTGTCTATGACAGGCTCATCAATTTTGAGTGTTACAAAGAGCTAATAACACGTGAAGGCAAAGTCCCATATTCGTAAATGCATTATCATTATAACTGATTTCATCATCATGCATCAGTATACCAATAATAATACTGCTTCTTATTACTACTACTAGTACAACTACAACTCATAATTACACTACTTTTAAAGCTTTTATAACTCTACCACAGTGACCGCAGTCACTGTCAGATACACAATAAAAAAGTTTCATAAAGCAACAAGAAATGCTTTTGTAAACATGATGCTTTTCAGCAATTCACTCATGAAAGTCAATGTTATTTCACTACGGTTCAATGCTGCAAAAATATTTACTTGTAGCGCATCAGCTTTTCACCAATCTGCTCGACCATATCAATGTTTGCAGCTTGTATGGATGTAAGACGTGCGGTGAGCCTTTCTCAGATAAACAGGGACAGGAGTATTTTCTCTCAGTGCTGAAAAAGTCCCTGCTTAGAGAGAAAAAGAAGCTACAGTTAGGAGAAATCAATACCAGCTTTGACCAAAGTAAAATGGATGACACGTCTGACCCGACGAACTTGTTTGAACAAAAAGGACCATTATTAGAGCATTTGTGCAAGATGCCCACGAACAGATGAGAGGACAAGGAAGGACAGACCTTCAGGAGGCTGCACTCAGTAGTAAAGAAATGTTGTTTGAAGCCAACTAGTAAATGCTGACCTTTTAATAGACATCAGCCACAACATTAAAACCACTGGCAGGTGAAGCGATTAACACTGATTATATCATTACAGTGGCATCTATCACTGGCTGGGCTATATTAGGCAGCAAGTGAACAGGCAGCTCTTAAAGTTGATGTGTTGGAAGCAGGAAAAATAGGCAAGCTGAATGACTTTGACAAAGGGTCTGTGATGACTAGATGACTGAACGGCAGGTCTGGAGGGGTGTTTCCATTACACAGTGGTCAGTACCTACCAAAATGGTCCAAGGAAGGACAAACGGTCAACCAGTGATATGGTCACAGGTGCCCAAGGCTCACTGATGCATGTAGGAAGGGAAGGCCTGATCCCACAGAAGAGCTAATGTAGTACAAATTGCTGAACAACTTAATAATGGCTAGGGGGGTTGATGGCCTGGTGTGATGAATCATACTTTCCTTTACCTCATATGGATGGTCGGGTAAGTCATTTACCTGGGGAGAAGATGGCATCAGGGAGCATTATAGGAAGAAGGCGAGCTGGTGGAAGCAGGGTGAGACCCTGGGCAATGTTCTAGTGGAAAACCTTGGGCCCTGGCATTCATATGGACGATATTTTGGCATGTACCACTTTAACATTGTTGCAGACCAAGTACACCTTCATGGAAAAGGTATTT
>NW_018127908.1:2740674-2752330 GCF_001952655.1 Monopterus albus | reverse complement strand
TGCACTGCTACACTGCAAAAAATGCTCAGGAATGGTTTGAGGACCATGACAAAGAATGTCTTGGCATCCAAATTCCTCCGATCTCAGTGCAATCAAACATCTGCGGAATGCCTTGGAAAAACAAGTCTGATCCATGGAGGCAACTTACAGAACTTAAAGGATCTGCTGGTGATGTCTTGGTGTCAGATACCTTTAGAGGTCATGTGGAGTTCATGCCTTGATGGGTCAGAGCTGTTTTGGCAGTGCATGGAGACTTACACAATATTAGGAAGGTGGTTTTAATATTACGGCTGATCGCTGTAATTTTGCATTGTAATATTTATCCTGCAAAAATATTACATCACTGCATTAAAAGACATATGTACTGAAAAACTGTTAACAATAACACTCATGTAAGATGATAATCATGCAACTTTAAAAAAAGCTCAACTCTGGAGTGAATAGTTTTGATATGTATGTATATTTATTTCCTTCATATTAGGCTAATGTGTTACATCGCTGCTTGTCTGAATAACTGTGTCTTAATTGATTTGATGGAGCATGTTGATGTACCATTTATTAAACATCCACGGTATTGATCAGATGAAAATGCACAATTGCCTTGTACAGCCATAGGAGAGAAATCAGTCAAAGGAAACGGTCCTGTAATTAAGAACCTGCCCAAAACCATTTAACTGCTCAGTAGCTCAAGCCTCTTTAGTTTGGAGTGCACAGCCTCCAATAGTCCATTACTTTGATCTACAGGTCACAGAGGAACAAAACTCAATACACTGGCTTAGATAGTGTTATGAGCTATGTAAGGTTCAGTTCGATGTCAGCTGGAAAAACATCACTTCTATACAGTATATCAGCTGTAATTTCTCAATACGATAGAAAAGGAGATAAAAATAGCTTAGGGCTGTCACAGTGCATCAGTGCAGTAATACAGCTGAGCAGCTCGATGGTGACAGAATAAATGAATAGGAAGCCCCAACTCCAAACAGCTCCATCTAAATCCCCATAAAAAGGTAACTGCATTTCACCACATTTGAATTTCAGTGAGGTATTTTCTGATGGCGCGCCATGCTTCAAACAATAATTCAAGGTTTTTGAATAGCAAGGACATATTGGCAGAGCTCTCCATGCCGGGGTCTGCCGAAGGTTGCTTCCATTTAAGGGGTTTTTTTCCTCCCCGCTGTCGCCAAGTGCTTGCTCAAGGGGGACTTGTTGGGTTTTTCCTCGATAATAATAATAAGGTCTAGACCTTACTTTGTAAAGTATCTTGAGACAACTTTTGTTGGTTCTATACAAATAAAACTGAATTGAACTGAATAAAGTTTGATTATCAGCTTTAACCATGATTGTACAGTACAGAGTCCAAAGCTACAGTACCAGAGTGAGAAAGAATAAACATACCAACAAACTGCCATAATGACCAGGTTACGTTTTATTAAATGCAGCTCCTTCATCTAGAGATTAGCTTCCAGTCAATTAAGCAAAACTATTTCATTCTGTGAACTGTTATGATGACCTTTTCGGTCAACCTTATGCAACTGCTTTCAAATGTCAAGATGTCTTCTGTTGAAAAGGTCATTTCAGCAGAAATCAAGCCCAAAAATGCACAAAGCATACATTTCAGTGTTATACATTTAATAAGAACCTTGAAGATAGGCAGCCCAGTTTCACATGAAAATGTAGAATAGCTACAATGGTCCAAAGTGTAAAACATAGGGGTGCCACAATAACAAATTTTAGGATATCAACATTTTTTGTGTGTAGTCCAGTATCCTTCATCGTGTTCTTCCTCTTGGTTTTTTTTTTATCTCAGGTGATAAACAACAGAGATAGTACATTATCACCACCAGCTGAACTGGAATGTGCACTGAGAAGCGAGCATTTAGTATCTGTTGAAGGTGTACAGTTTTGAACTATAGAATTCTTCAAATTGAATAACTCATGTGTCAATGGCATTCATTTGTCTAGCATTTTGCGATACAAAGCAGTCATATTTGTAGTTCTGTAAAAGTGTGTTTTGGGACTCTGGATCTCCAAAACAAGAGGTAAAGAGGGTGGCAGGATAACGGTGTGGCAGTTTCAAACATTTACACGCCGATTCTTGTCTCAAAATGACCTAATTACAAAAGTAATTCTGAAGAAAAGAGAGAGGGGTGATGGAAACTGAGCACAACTCTTTTCTATTCGCTGCTCTGATGCACTCAGCCCAAGTGCTGACTGTTAAAAAACCAAGCTACACTACTTTTGAACCAGGCACTGGAAAACCTCCTATACTCCCATCTGGCTAATAGCGTTGTCAGGAGAGATGTTTTTGTGATTCGCTATAGGATTTTACAACTGAACAATGACCAGGATGCACAATTTCACAGTCCTTGAAATCTGAGGCTTTGAAATTACACCAAGCAAAGAAAGGCATTAAAATGTGAGTAAAATGTCATCCTGACTTAGCCTGCTGACTTAGTTGACTCTGAAAATTCTGACTTGGGTACAGCCTCAGCCGAATATGTTTTATCCCTGCCTAGAGCCCAAATCATGTATTTTTAGTTAGATTTTCCATTTTGGTCAGTGGTTACAATATGTATTATGGTAAATGCCTTGTATAATTATTTTGTATTTTGTGTATAGTTATGCAGTATATCTTTAGATTTTAGCTGATTTACATGAAAATGGTTAGGCCTATTCATAGTTTATAAATTAAAACAAAGGAAAATACATGAAGGTTTACAAAAATCTTTTGAGTGAATGAATATATTTGGCTTGTCTCATATGTCATTGACTGAAAAAGGCTTTTAACAAGAATTGATTTTGTGAGGTGAAAGCTTATCATAAATCATAAAACAACAAAGGTCAGCCATGATGGGTCCAAGAATGTTTCTAAGAATTTCACTTTCACTAAGTGTTGGAGACTCGCATACAGTAAGTACTGACTGAAAAATGTCCACTATTCAGAAATAATTATATTTACAGTCAGTCAGCCATATTTGAAGTCAGAAGTTATCATACACTTAAGTTGAAGTCATTAAAACAGATTTTCAAATGCCTGAAGGTACCACGTTCATCTGTGCAAACAATGTTATGCAAGTATAAACACTATAGGACAGCATAGTCATCATGCCGCTCAGGAAGAAGATGTGTTCTGTCTCCCATAGATGAACATAATTTGGTCTGAAAAGTAGAACTGAAAAAGCATGTGCAAGCAAGGAGACCTACAAACTGACATGGAAACATCAGTTCTGTCACATATTGTAGGAAGCTTGTAGAAGGCATCTCAAAACATTTGACTCCAGTTAACCAATTTAAAAATAATGCCAATAAATGCTAACCCAGTGTATGTAAACATCTGACCCACTGGGAATGTGATGTAACAAACACAAGCTGAAATAAATCTTTTTCTCTACTATTATTCTGACATTTCACATGCTTAAACTAAAGTGGTTTAACTAACTGACCTAAGAATGTTTATAGGATTAAATATCAGGATGTAAGTAAACTTCTGACTTCAACTGTATAACCAAAGGCATTCGAATACTTTACACAGTACGCACTCAAGGCTGTACAATCGCACGCAAAATCCTGCTAACAAACAAATTGGACTGAAAACATCACATCCTTGGTGGAGGTAGTAAGAAGTAGTAGAGTTTAGGTTAATGCTATATCAAGAGCAGAATCCTGCAGCCTTGTGTCTGAGTGCTGTGGTTTATGTTTACCTTCTGTACTTTGAATCTGAACATGAGCAAAATGTCCAGGCGTCTCCTGAATGTGACATGTGAAGGACTATACTGTAAGTGAGTTAATAGTATCATAACCGTGAGCCGTAAAGATACCAGAGAAACATTTATTTTATTATGCTGTTTAATATTTGAAAATTCCCATAATACCGAATATCTTTCAACAGCATTTCATCTGGCCAAGGAATTAGTATGCAATCTGTGTACACAAACACCTTTAATGCATTCAGAAATGGGTTTTCCACTTTTGCTACAGTTACGATAAACTCCAGTGATTTGTCTCTGTAATTACTGCCTTAATTCTGTAGAAGGAATCAAAAAATAAAATAAAATGAAATAAAATTTAAAGAGTCTCTTTGGCCTCCTGCAACAGCACCACAATATCTGATTTCAGTGGCCTTAACACAGGTACAGTAACTGGTAAATGATGCAGATTTGGTCTCCCCACAGAGAGAAATGCCCCACTGCGATGAATTTGCAGAAACCCTTGTGAGCTAAGTGTATTGCATTTCAGAGTACTGTAAATTCATTCACATCAATCAGCCTCAAAACAACAGCAATAAGGCACAATTTCTGCTTATGTCCCATTTTCTGCTTGAGTGGAAAAAAGCCTAAATTCCTGTTATTCTTTCAGTGTTATCATATTTTTTCCTGCAGCAATTAAGAAATCTAGAGTAATACTCCTTTATCCCCTGTCTAATAAATGTTAAATACCTACACAATGCAGCCCCCCTTTTTATGAGACAGAAAAATACTTTGTTGTTTTGAGGAGACGGGAAGCTTTATATTTCTAGAAATGCACGTCTGACTGAATGAGTCTTGTTTTATTTTTTAAACAGTCATTTTATATTATTAATAATTGAGGTGAGTAGATTTCTTGTGTGAGGTGAACAACAACATCCTTTCCGTGATAGCTCCCTCTGGATCCACAACTGTCACTGCGTATGACAGCAGCACAGGTAGCCACACTTTAGTCAGAGAAAATACTTTTTTTGTAACACCTTCATCAGCACTGACAGCATGACACCAAAAGGTGCTTTGTTTTTCTTATTAGAAAGTCCTTGGCTACAGTCATCCTCTTGTTTTTGTTTCTTGTATCTGAATGGCTTTGATAGTAATTGTGCATAGCTAAATTTAGACATCACAATGCTTTACTGCTCCTCTGAGTAAGCTTCATGCAGCCATTAACTGCACAGGTGAAGTATCTCTTGTATCACTCGGTGTCCATTCAATTTGAGAATAATCCATTCCAAATACTGTGGTCTTGTATTATCCTTAGACAACTCTTTGTGAAAATTATATTTTTAACATAATCTTTATCCAGAGAAATGATAGTAATCCCCCAAAAACTGGGGGTTGATGAGTGAAATATACGGTGTGAAAAGAGAAGTAAGGAACCTTCACTTAAATCCTTCATTTGAAAAAATGGCAATAAATACTAATGCTGACCTGGCTGTTTCAGGTGCTTTGATGTCATTGCTACCGTGATATTAGCAAGATATTAGCAAACACAACAAAACGAGCACCAAGATCTGCGGTATATCAACAAAAAGCGTGATGCATACATTTAGAGTACCTGTAGCAAATCAGCACAATCATGTCGGGTGGGGGGGTGGTGGTGGTAATGAAATAATACATTACTCCTCCTTAGAATAAGTGAAAGCTGCATCAGTGTACAACAGTCCTGGTTCACTTGTTGCACTCGCTTTGGATATGAGAACCACCCTTGGTCAAGAGAAAACCATCCTACCCCTAAAGACTATGGGTGTATCTCATGTCTTTTATATGATCAGTCCTCCATCCTTAATCTTCACTCGACCTGGAAGTTGATAAGTTTGACAGAGAATTGAAGACACTCCAGGGCTCTTATATTGGCTCTGAGAAGTGAGGATCAAGGAGTGATGAGAATGCTGGAGGAGCCATACATGAGACCATCCTTCACAGAAGTTTATCAACCCTGCAGTCAAACCTGCACAATTTTAAGTTGTTAATAATATGATAAATGTTTGATTTTTTTTTCATTAACTTATTTAGATCTTTAAATGATGTTTATATATGCTTATTTATATTGTTTGCACTCTAAATGTAAGCAGTGGTTGTGCCAGATCAGGAATGATATGTCACTGTGGGTCCAAGGCATTTTCAATAAAGGCACTCAGGCCGAGACCTTCAGAGATATCTCTGAGAAATACTGGGGCACTGCCAGCACCACAGTTAAGTCTCACAATCACTAAAGTAGTTTCAACCGGAACTTGAATGAAAACTCAAAGTCATGCCAGCAGGGTGCTGAATGTATGAAGTATTTAAACAGCCTATCTGACTGAGATTACTTCAGACATGTTTGTTTTATTACTTATTCCCAAAAGTTCCACAAGGAAGGAATGGGTGATGTGAAACTGATAACTGCTGAAATGTGCTTGTGAGTATAAGAGCTGCGATAGTAAATTGTATACATGCTGCAAAAGAACGTGCTTACAGTATCTCTATTCGTGTGATTTTTTTCCCACTTCAACTCCATTGCAGTGCGAGTAGTCATTTCAACTTGAACAAAGGTGCATGGAAAATGTTTTTACTGGATACTGGTGCAGTGCTGAATTGTTTGCTTTCTAATGTGCCTGTTAAGTTTGAGCCCAACTGTTATTTTTCCCCAGCTGGAAAATAACCACATGGAAGTTTGCTGTGCAGTTAACAGGAGCGCGCCATCTTAGTCCTATACGCTGAATGAGGCCATGCACGGGGCCACCAAGAGAGCCTGCAGAAGAAATAAATAAATGAATGAATCAATCATCCAGTGAGTTCCACCCAGCAGAGGTTAAGCACTCTCTATGAAACATTTGTATTATTACTATTTTTTCTGATAAAGCTTTACTTTTAAGCTGCATGAATATGCATATCAGATTAAGCACATTGTTGATGTGCATTTCAAACATGCTTTTACAATTTCTCCATCCAGGTGACCACACATAATTGCTAAACTATGGAGAGATGCTGTAATAGAGGCCCATTGGTAAATCAGGGGTGATGTTAGCTACAACAAGAGCATACAGATTTAACAAGTAATTTGTTATTGTGCCAGCATTAGCAGTATCCTATTTAACAAGCATTAGGGAGGACGAAAACATCAGACAACCACAGACAAAAGCATTCTCCAACTAGACAGGATCATCAACAGATCAGCATGATGTTGATAGCATCTCAGCCACATTTCTAACAATAAGACTGCATTAAGTTGTTTATCAAAATGTGGAGCCCTTGTTATTCTTGCTATAACCTCTAACCCTGAAAAACAATAATTTTGCACATTAAGTGTATGGACTTGGATGCGGTTCAGTGAATCCTTGGATAATGACAAATCAAAATGGTTGAGAACTAATTTTTCATTTTTCCTCACTGCCTTCATCTGTCCTGTCACCCTGTGCTCAGACATACTTTATATGGCAGCAGCGTTCATAGAAAATTTATTTAGTAGTGTGAAAGCATTTTGAGTGTTCTGTAAAGTGTAGAAAATCACTATACAAGTATAAGACCATTTACTTACATAAAATGTTTCATAGAAAGTGGAGGGAGAGTTTGTGCACACATTGTATTTAAAGACAAACAAAGAAACTAATGCATTATAACATCCTGTAAGATGTGAAATTTTACATCAAATAATAAAATATACAAGGTATATAGTTGGTTTAGTTTTTTGACTGCACAGAAGATGTTTATGCTACAGGATTTTTTTTAAATAACTAATTAGTTTAACTCATACCATTGTCTGCTACAACACAAAGAAAATCAGTCTTCATTGGGAAATAACTTAAGCCCAAATGCTCAGCACGTTTTTTATTTATTTTTTATATGATTGAGGAGCTCTGTGCCAATACACAGACAGCAAATTGTTCCCACTCTGTTGGCAGGATTAATGATAATCATAAACATGGATATGGCCAATGAAGGACACTGGTAGGAGAAGCCTGTTTAACATGTCCGTATTCGCATTGGAAATCTAATTAGCCATCATAAGATAAATTTTTTTTTTCCAGTTTGCATGCAGCAAGATGTCACATTGTCCTTTCACATCATAAAGTGGGAATACAAATTAAATTAACGTCATAATATTGCAAGGACAATTTTCAGCATCCTATTCATAGCATTTGTTATTTTTACCCGGTGGCAACGCTGAACACATTTCAGTTGTCTGATTTGTTTGAGAAAAAGAAGAGACACAGTAATTTATGAAAAAGGGAAGAAAAGTGGGGTTTTGCAGTTCTTCAGCCACATTTGACCTATTTTTCCATAACTCTCAATAAAGGATTGGGAAGGACAAGAAAGATGTCCAGTTTTTTTGGCTGAATGCTTTGGCAGGAGACAGATGATGAAGACAGGGAGCCACCAAGTTGTTTTTCTGGCTGTCTGAATGAGAGGCATCTTCTTATCACTGTACCTCAACAGTACATCATAAAGGAAAGCAACCTTCAAAATATTTAATAGGATTAAGCTGCAGAAAAAAAGGCCTTTAAAATCAATCATTTTAATCCTGTAAGTAACAAGTAGGTTGTAATAAGGTGATTCACAGCATATATGACACAATAGAATGGAGCTGAATAGCATAAAATTAACTAAAATTAAAATGTTATTAAATTTAGTTAATCCAGTTTTGAAGATATACAGTATTTTAAAAGAAATGGCGAGTCAAGGACAACACAGAGAAACTGCAAGAAAAACTGATTAAGAAGCTGCAGAAAGAAGGATCAAAAAAGTGGAAATGTTACATTGCCTTGCCTCACTACCCATTTCTCACTTTTACACCGGACAAGGCTCTGGTTTGTGTCTCAAAGGCAGTTTTATGTGTAATACCCTCTCACACCTCTCTGTCCCATCCTCGTAAAGCAAGATGTGGACATCCAGGACCTAGTCCACACTCCTCATCTACAGAGCCAAATTCCCCTCTTGTTTAAATGCTGAATACACATCTTTGACTTCACATCTGACTTCAAAGACAATAAGCTAGAGGAAACTCCAACAAAACCCAAGACATTTGGTCTTCTTATCTGATCCACCCCAGGGGTACCCAGATAAAGTGGCCATGGCATGTTCATTTCCAGCCATTTAATGTTTAATCTTGGGTACCTCTAGATTAGCTTGGCCTCCCCCATAACTCCAAATATTCTGTAATTATTGCAGAATGATAAAACCAGAGAGCCTCTTCCTAAAAACGAGATGATAGTTCATGAATGTGCACATCTCCTGCTGCTGGAGTTATATCGAAAGTGGACAGCGCAACGAACTGCAACAGCATTAATTAATGTGAATTTCTCCTCCAAAGATAGGTAAACAACAGTATATGTACCGACAAAAAGATATTTGTTCAGAAAGAAGTTGCCTTGCAAGTGTTTGCTTTTCCACATCTCTCATCCTTGTTTTTTTCTTTTGTATTTGTGTTAAATTAATTTTTGTTAAAATCTTAGGCTCGCATTATCACAAGAACTGTTATTCTTAGCCACTAGCTTTACTTACTAAACAGGCAGAACACGTCTTTAATGCACCAAGTTCAGAAGGCTTTCAGCCAAGGTTTGAAGTTCAAGAGGTTTTGTAATCAAAGAAACTCAATTTTATTTAAACCGAATTGTTTGTTAGGCTCAGACACACCATCAGAACAATCTCATGACAATCAGTTACAATTAGATGCATTTTTATTTAAGACATCTCCATGTTATACCATGTCATGCATTTTACATATCAATTCCCTTTTCCCTTCTTGTACATATGTAAACAAACTTATTTAGATTAAAACTGGCTATTTCTTACGTCATCATTTGTCACTGAACTGAGGATTTATTGCTTTCAGATCGAGACTGGAAATAAATATTCTGACTAATAATTCATATTAATAAACATAATAATTCAGATTAATAAATTCATTGAAAAAGGATTCACTGTAATCATCTGGTGCCCTTATTATGAGCTATTAAAAATAAAAATTCATAAAATGTAGTACAGTACATTACATAGCTGCTACATAGAAACTGCCATATGAAAGAGGTTTCATAGTTTGGGGGCAATATACAATAAGTATGGTTACTTTTAGTTACTTTACTAGATATGCAATTGGAATTACAAAAAATAAACTGCATGTGGGGAATCTCAGCTGGATTCCTTCTTTATTCTATGACTACATTTTATGATTCCAACAAGATGTTTCAACAAGTTTTATTGTGGATAGGGAGGTATGATAAGTACAGAAGCTTTCAGTTCTCTATCTGATTGTTTCTACGTGAGATAAAGGCACTTTGATTTTGTTTATATGTGTTTGGATTTCAAAAGCACAGGTACTTACTTACAATATGTTTGGGTCTATCCAAAAGAAGAAGAAGAAGAAGAACATAAATACAGCAACTAAACATCAACTAAATATTTAAAGTGACAGTGGTGAAACTGCAAAACCGAGAAAGGTAAAAACTACCCAGCTCTTCCTCTCAATATTTGAACAGTGTATGTTCGACAGGAGTGAACAGTTACATCTGTTGACTACCTCTCTCCACCTCGCAGCCACCTTGTTTAGCCTGATTTGTTAATCTTCAGCCAGCTAATGCAAGATGACACTTTGTCACCAGAATCCTAAACTCTACACACAATACAATTTGTCAGTGCATTCAGAAGCACCTGACGTTTATAAGAGTTTCTCTGTCAGTATCAATTTCAGTCTTATTTTAAGAGGTCTGAGCTCCAGCATTCTCACTAACAGATGCTCAAACAGTGTCCCCAAGGTTCTATGCCACTGAGTAAGCTAAGAGTGCCCATGGCCAGGACTAACAGCTGGTCATATCCATAATATGATACTGCAGCAACATTTCATCTCTGTGGTAAGGTTTGCCCCTGATTAAAATAGCATTACTATAAAAACAAAACAAAGAAAAACAAACAACAACAACATGTCCTACATGTATTTTGCACAATGTTCAGAGCTGTGCTTATGGAATTAAAATAATATACATCTACACATGAAATTATAATTGTAGATTGACTCCTGCTGCATGTACTACTGATCTATGAGGCAGTAACTCAGCAACAGCAACCACCAATGAAGTTGCTGTCTGTCTAATTTGGCCCTAAAGTCAGAAATGAAATACAGGTGTAATTTTTCATTTAGAGGTAGTAATTTCTGGCCCTCAAGGAAGCAAAGTAAATTAGGCACCAGGACATTAGCATTTCAGCTTCTGACCTAGTCACCACTGTGCTAACAATACTTCTCTCCGCATAGTAAAAGATATATGAGGAAGGATTTAATTGAAGATTGATGTAACCTTTTCATTTGTAAGATTGGGCAATCCGTCTTGATGTACATAGTGCAATGCCCGATTAACCTACCCAGGTTACATCACATCTAATATATCTGCTATTTTCAATCTGCCTGCATTAACAAACAAAGTGATGAAGTGAACATGGAGCCCATTTAAAACTTGTATGTCAATGGCAATCTGTCTAACTGTAGACTGGGCTGAATTAACCTTGTCAAGTTAGATTAGGTTAAAGATATAAACACAAATATAACCAAATAAAATTAATGTGAATTTATAAGTTTGAAACCATAACCCTCTGTAGATTACTGCTTGCCAAATCTATGCCTGCCAAAGTGATTAATCCTTCTATTTTTACATCAGTTTTCTACTTATTATTAGGTATTTTTAGTCAGATAGAAACTGGATAGATACTTTATGTATTAGAAATGTTTAGTGGAGATAGGATGTCTAGTTACACTGTTAAATGCTTAGGCATGTTTATGAGTTTCTACAGGGTACATCTGGTCAAGGATAACTAGAGAGAAGAGTTGATGACTGTCAGCAGACAGGATGTTTAATATTATTATTACGACGTGTATAACTGTAGCCTTAGCCATAATATGTTCTTATGTTTAATATCACGACATGTTACCTGAGCTTCACTTCGAT
>NW_018127908.1:2720830-2740662 GCF_001952655.1 Monopterus albus | reverse complement strand
CTATGATTAAAGGTGAAGCCCCAGGAAATTGTAGAACTGGCAAATGTGTTCCTTTGTTCATAACACTTCAAGACCCCGGTCTAACTGACAGTGATAATGTGTTCCTCCTGGGGGCTCAGGTTTCAGGTGCTGATCCTTTAGGGAGATTCAGACTAATTGTAAGAACAAATTCTACTCAGGATCATAATCCATATGATGTATATACCCGTGATGGCTCTCTGAAATCTGATTCATGTCACACTCCTCCGCCTACCAATCTGCAAAGAAAATTGGAGATAGAAACAGGGTTTACACAGAAGAATTTTTGGCTTGATTGGGTTCGAAATGCAGCAGAGGAGGCAGCAGTTAATGGCTCCTGTGTTGTATGTGCTGGACCCCGTCCTGCCCTGTTAACTGTACCTTCTCTCCTCTCAGATCCAAAACACACACACTGCATGCTTGAGCTGCACATGACTGAAAATCCACAAACACCTGCATGCAGAGAATTGGAACATTATTACCCATTGGCACCTAAAGACGCCGTTCCTCCTATTTTTACTGCAGTCAAAAACAACTACACTTATGTAACTAAGGCTAATGTTACTGGAACTAATGTAGGTACCATCTCTCCTGATTGGTGTGACATCACACATAGTCTTACAACATGGGCAAATGCTACACGTCTGACCTATGCCAGGTCTGATGTGTTTTGGTACTGTGATGTAATAGATTACTTAATACTGTTCCTCCTGATTGGTCTGGTACCAACATTATTTATTTCTTTATTTTTTTAATGTACAAGGCAGATGGCAACTCTGCCAACAGAAATATTTTGTCAGCAACTTGATTGCTTTTACATGGTAGAGTGAAGCCAAAATAGGAGCAAATTAGAGCGCTCAGCCATGGGCTTTACTGAAGTAACTGGCACTTCATGTGCGGGGACTTCGCAGAGATCAATACTTTAAGAATGTGATTTTTTTTAAACATACCCTGAAATTATTACCAGCCTCCATGTTTGTTTTATGCAGCGTCTTTTCAACATTTTGCCCTTTGGTTTTGCCAAAAATATGGATTAATGATTGCTATATACAAAAAATATGGCTAACATATAATGCATTCATCATTTTATCCCATAACTTTTAGTTGAAATTGAGTAATTATTTAATCTTATGAGTGGGATTAGATAGAAAATGTATTGTTTTAATCTCTGGTTTTAAGTTGTATTTACAGTCAGTTCCACAGAGCTGCACATTTTGTCCACAGAAATGTAATAATATCTCAAAAATTAAAACAAATCTCAGTTCATGAAAACACCAGTAGCCCATGAAAAACCAAATCAGACAATAAAAGCCCAATTTAAACTGTGAGTTTGGATCATAGCACTGTGAATACAACAGTTGTGTGAGGCTGATTTGTGTAATATCACCTTCTCCCTGGCTCCAGAGTCCTGCTGATACAGCAGCTGTGAGCAATATGTATGTGTGTTGGTGTGTGCGTATGTGCACTTCTGCTTGCATGTGTGTGTGTGTGTCGGTGCAGGTGGTAGGAGGGAGGGACAGCAATGCCCGTGAGCTGAATAACAAATCTAGCATGCCGCACACCTGAGGAGCTGTCACTGTCATAATCAGCCGTTTATAATGCATGGCAGAAGGGGGACAGGAGTCGAGAGCAGGAAACGAGGACACAGTTGGTATCAAAGCTCTGTTTGTATTATGTCTTTTTCTTCTTATACTTGCTATTGCTGCATGCAAAATTGAAATGATGAGGATTTCTTTTGTCCCTCTCCACTCAAATTTTCTTTCTTATCCAATGAGTCACAAGTTGATTAGTTAGCTCTACTTCTGCTGTGCCTTCAGTTTGCCTCCTTCTTCACACCTCGTCTGGCCCAGCAGGTTTGTGTTGGGACATCTCCTCCAGAGAGCTCAAGGTGACACATGGTTCCTCAGGCACAAATGAATGGCCGTGCACCTAGCCCTCTTGACGACCACCATTTGGCCCCCTCACTTTTTTCCCTCAGAGTCACTGAGCAGTGGGTGAAAAGACCCCAACCTCCCAACCCCAGAGCCTTTTGTTGTTTCAGCATGATGCTAATCTATGGTTCTGCTGTGAGGACCACAGGAGTGTCAGGTTGACTTACTTCCAGCTCACTGACACAGTCATTCACTACTTGTATGCTTGTACTGGGAGTGTAGTGTGTGTGTGTGTGTGTCCGTCTCCGTGTGTGTATGTAGCCGAAACATTACCTGTTAGCCCTGGCTGATATTGTTTTTGCAGGGTCAGCAGAGACTTGGCCAAGCTAGCATCATGGAGGAGTAAATCAATGAAACCCTATTAGAAGCTGAGAAAGGTGAGCGAGGTATTGAACAACTGAAAAAGCCCATACTGAGACAAAAAGTGATCCTCAAGACTTTTTGTTTTGTTTGGGTTTTTTTTGTTTTGTTTTTTGAAACTACCTGAAAGTAAATAAAACATCTTTGCCATAGTGACACAAAGGAAAGTAAGCTTTGTTTAACTGTGTAAAACCTGATATTAAAAAAGACAGATCTGAAGGCAGCTTCATTCACAGTTTGGGGGAGTTTCTAAAGCACTGTGTGGAGAAGCATGGACTGCATGAGTCACGCTGATGTATCATTCTGTTTCACTTTTAAAAATTTTGCTCTGCTGTTACTATGACAGGCTTTTGATATCACAGTTTTCAGAAACATTCATTAGGAAACTAAGAACTGTTCACTGCAGAGTTTTTGTTATGTTCTACTGACCCTTTGATATTAGACTTGCTGAATTCCCCAGTGGGGTAGAGCTGTCATGCATCTGTGTGGAGGCCAAGAGTAAAGGCAATATGTCTCATGATCACCTCCTGAGCGAGCCAAATGAAGCACCCTGAGCAACCTGCCACTAACATCTGCTGCTTTGGCTGCAAATGTCCTTCTATGTTATATAAATCCTGTCTTTTTACTGGTTTCAACCAGTATTGATGCGCTGTTGAAGTAAAAAGAGTAAAACAGTAGAACACTTTCAAATGCTCCATGTTTACAGTGAATCAGTTCAATTCAATTCAATTTAACTTACTGTCCACCAATAGAAGAAATTTGTCTTTGGCTCACCATACAAACTTAGAGAATTGAGAATCTGCTGATTGCTATGGGTTGTGGAGATGGCACCAGATAATAATCCTGTTCACATCGACACACGCACACACACACACACACACACACAAAGATATTTATCCCCACTGGCAATTGTGCAGGAATTAGGATCATATTTTAATCTAATTTAATACATCATCTTGTATCAAATCAAATCAACAATTGAATACACAATGTTCTAAAATTTTGTTTATTAGGGGATTGTCATATACAACAATTAAAGATTACATATCTTTTACATAATTTAACTATATACCTCCATTATAAATAACATTTTCAATAATATGGCATCTTAATATTACCTGTTCCATTTATTATGGTGGCATATTAACAAGCTTGCCTTTTATCATACTTTTCATCAGGATTTTAATCCTTTTAATGAACACACTAAACCTCCTTATGCAATCTGACAAACTCAGAAAGCAAGCCAACACTTTGCCACCTTCTTAAACCCAAAGTAATTATTAACACATTTTTGTAATCAGGCTTCTTTTCCATCCGCAAGAAAGCAATCTAATAAATGTGAACACTAAATTCTCCCAGCTGAAAACATTAAGATAACCCCCAAAAATAAAGCATTTATTGAAGTAGCCCCTAATCCTCATTACTTCTGTGATTAGAAAAAAAAAGAAAAAGAAAAAGTCTCATTCCCTGAGTGCATCCAAAATTAAGCTCTTGATGCCCAGTGTGAGACAGAGGAGGGTGCATGGGTGGATTCACAGTAGCAACAGCCTTCATATAAATCCATCTAGACCCCCATGCTCAGACAGGCTGTTGGTCCACTCCTAAATCAGGCAGGCCAGGCTGTCTCGACTAGAGACCTTGTCTCCTTGCAGATCAATAGTGATAAGGGGAAATAAATTTCGAGCCACAAATACTGAAGACACGAATGAGGCACTTGGGTTGCAAAGAGCTCCGTAGGCATGTATACTGAATGTTAGAATGTTACAGGAATATACAGTGGCACTATTGCACACTGAAAATTGTGAGGATGATTTAGTTAGCTTTGTTCATGCTGAGGGTAACAGCAAGGGGAGACTGAAAAAACTGTGATGCATCACTTTGAAAATGATGGTCTCTCTGCATGAGATGAGCTTGTCATGCAATAAGATGAGGCATTATGGTTTCCCTGCATTTTTGTGATGTAATGTGGGTTATGTCTGATCCAAAACCTGATTATAAAAATGCCATTCTAAATGACTCAAATTTGTTTAAAGTAAGTAAGTGCAAGTGTGTCTGTGCCTTTGTATTACTTATATTATGGGGACCAAAACCTGTTAATACACTCACATTGTGGGGACTCGGCTATCCTTGTGGTGACCAGAGGCTGATCCCTAAAAGGAAATCACTGGATTTTAGGGTGGCAACATGGTTTAAGGTTAAGGTGAGGTTAGTTTTAGGCAAGTAGTGGTTATGGTTAAGGTTAGGATAAGTCTACAAGAAATGAATGTAAGTTAATGTAAAGTCCCCACAAGGAATGAAAACACAGCATGTATGTCTGTGTCTGTGTGTGTGAGCACTTGACCAACTGACCTGTCATGTACTGAAGATAAAGCTATTTATTGAAACAAAACTTTTTCGATTTCACCCTGACAGTTCAGATAACAACACCACAGACTTTTATTATTTTCCCGAGACAGGAATAAAAAAGTTTTTGTTGCTTTTCTGTTATTGTGTTTAGAGTTATAGAAATCTGAATAGTTCCTATTGTTAGGATGGTAAGCTCGGGTTTATTGATTCCACCCTGACTGGACCTGACTGGACTGGAATCAATTAACTTAGCAGCAATTGGATGGATTGACATTAAAGCTTCTAAAGATATCCATGGCCTCCAGAAAATCTGTCCTTATGGCTTTGGTAGTGCCCTGGTTGGGATAGTGAGCATGGTAAACATTATACTTGTTAAACATCAGAACACCACCATTGTCCATGGGAGCAAGTTAGCATGCTAACATTAGCATTTAATCCAATCACGACTGTGCCTGAGTTCAGCCTCACAGAGCTGCTAGCATGGCTGTAGATTCTTAGTCTCGTAAAGAATAAAATGAACAATTGAAGTTTTTCTGGTGCAGTCTACCATACAGTACAGTATTTTCTGTATTTTGGTATCCCAAGTATGGCGCACACTTGGTCCTTCTCATCAACTGAATAAAATATGGATGGCCCGACAGCTTCAAGAAATGAAGCCACCTCAACTCAATCATCCCCTGGTGGCTGGTTGCAGTATAGGTCACAAGTCACGCCTCCTCCATATTAGTGGAGGGGACATGAGCCAAACTAAAAACGTAACATAAAACAAGATAAATTTTTCGCAGCAGTCACTTCTGTAATTTTTGGTAGATATTATCATGCTGATGTGTGAACAAGTGATAATTTTTCTAGTAACTTTATTTTCAATAAATTATTTGATGATATAAGAAGAGGTGTATTTCAGGTGATCTGCCAGCTTTGATTTGAGGTGTAATGCTGTCACTCCACTTCTGGTTGCTACTGTGCAGAATCTGGTTGCGTAAAGCAAGATGGCAGCTGCCTTATTTTGTCTTCATTTTTGCATAATAGAGGGAGTGGTGATGCCATGTCTATTGTATATATGTCAATGGTCCATCTGAATATGGTATAATACACTGGGGTTTTTTTCAAAACAAATTAAATAATTTTGAGGATGTATTTAAGTACTTTTGAAATGAAATGATGAGCATATGATCAAGAAACAGTTTACATGCTAATTAACCTTTTGGACATGGTTTGTTTAAAAGAAAATACAGAATAACAAGTGAACAATAAATAATTGAGACAACTGCCTTTTTGCATATATGTGCCGTTACAAATCAACAGCCATAATTTTTATTGCATCACTAATTAAAGATGCTTTCTTCTCTCATTGGGTTGCTCTCAAGTTCAACACAATTTGCCTTAATCAGGCAATCACTCACTATTAGATCAGTACGCCACACCAGAACGCAGCAGGTAGTCATGGCCCCCAGAAAAAAACTACAATCCCTAAATTGTACACACACTTGTATGGGTCCTGTGACTCAGTAGAGTCTGCTAAAGCTGCTGCCAGAGCTTGCAAAGCAGTATTTTTGCCTTTATTTGTCGACAAGGGAATGGCACCAAGCTGCTTCACTGACATGTCTTTTCACAAGAAATTACAGGGAAAACACTCTGTAGTAATGTTCTTGCATGTCTCTGTCACTTTACATACAATACATTATAATCAGGTCCCTTTTAAGGTTACACATTTTCAGTAAAGCAATCATGCAGTATTTTTGCCTAAGACATGTCAAGCATTATGTCTGTGAAAGATGTAACACTTTGACTTTTGTTGCAACTGTGAAAGCTGAAGATAACTTTAAGTAACCTGACAAAATACATGCTCATCATAGATGCACACCATTTACAGCTACACATAGGTGTGTGTGCATGCACCCTGTTACACACATGACTCTATTTAGCCCTATTGTTTGAAAAAGATAAAAAATTGAATGAGCCAATTTGCCATGAGAGGAGAATAATCAGAGCATTACTGTTGTCCTTAGAGATCCTTTATTGAATGCATCACAATGAGACTTGATTGAAACTGATAATGGCTTTGAAGACTAGGTTGCTCTTTTCCACTTACAAATTTGTTCTAAAGCAACCTTTGACATGAATAGGACTGCCAATGACAAGATAATTAGACAACTGTTGAGAAGGGTCAAAATATGTGTGTTTATACCAATAGATAGAATATTCTTCCTTACTGATTGAATGTTGAGACTCATTTCAGAATACTTCATCTGTGTCTCTGTCAATTTACATAAGCAGCCAATAAATTCAAAAGAAACAGGCTGTATGCATGCAATATTGTCATCTACATTTGGATTTGAGTGGAAATGACTGAGGTGTGCATTACACTATGTGAGAGCAGAGGTAGGGCTGTATGATATTCCTGTATCAACACAAAGTCAGCATGAAGAAGTGCCGCGGATTTGAAAGTGCTGCTGACCTCGTCTATTTTTCTTCCAGTGCCATCAAGGCCACCGTGCTACAATGCTGCACGCTGCATCCATTTGTGCAGAGTAAAAGGTGTGGAATCAAGGGTTCCTGCAGGTCACTAGCCCTAGGACACCTCCTCTTATTAGAGTCAAGCACAGTGTCAGCACCGCAACCAACATGCATCATACAGCTACCTCACACATGCCTGCAAAATGTTATCTGTCTACACACAGACACCCCAGGCCTGGGAATATATTAACCACAGTGACCTAAATGGTAAACTTTTCCTCTGCTTACATATTTTAATTCATGCCAAATTCAGGTATCGACTACACACATAGTTCTCCAGGGTCTCGAATTTGATCTTATGAGTCAGGCAACATGATATTGTGTGACTGAATACACCAAGTCCAAATTGGATTCCTACTAACGCCTCCTCCCCCCTGCTGCTGTGACAATACTGATGAAAGATAACCACCCTGCATTAATCAAAAAGATGGAGCATTTTGATCCCACTCTCAATTAGATTACATTACATAATTTTAACAATTTGTACTAAATGTGATATCAATTATCAGCAGGTCATTCAGTTTAATCTCTTGCCCAATTCTGCCACTGCAAATAAAAGAAGAGCGCATTGGATCTCACTGCCTTTGGTAAAACCATGACATTGGCACATGTCTCAATAGCTTTGAGAAAAACTGGCTGTGGGAAGCTATGCCTACAATAAGCTTTTTAATGGGCTAATAACTAAGTTATCTTAACTTTGTACTTTAGTTCTTACTTTGCATTCATTTCCACCAAAGAAACAGTCTAATTATTTTAAAACCTGGAAGATCAGGTGTGCTAATCAATGACATAAGTGTGAAGTACACATGAGTCACTTATTTCAAGAACTACACTATTCCTTTTTCCTGTGTGTGGGTGTGTATGTGTGTGTGTGTGTGTGTGCTGCCTGTTAGTCCTGCGTGATTGTGCCTACTGTTTGTTTAGGATTACAGCTGACTCTCAGGACTGGGTGGTTTGATTTGTAGGAGGAGGGCAGCAGTATCGCTCCCATCACATACTTGCCTGCACCTCAAAATGCCAATAACCTGGAAAACAACAGATTGCCCAGGAGGAGGTGAACCAAAAGTCAAGCCTTGTTTATTATTTGGAGATAGAATAAATATTTTTTCTTGCCTACCAACCTGAAATATCGCTCTGTCACACATGCAATCTATTCCATAAAACCATCTATTGATAGTTAATTAGGTATCATAGCACAAGTGAGGTGACTTAACCTTCATCAGACTGTATCACATGAGAGGATAATGTAAGGGAATTATTTATTGCATATTTTAATAGAAAAAAAACAACTTATGAATGGTAGGCTTAAGTGGAGATGAATGAATAGAATGTAAAATACAAAGTTCCTTAGTGATCGAGTCATTTGTGAAACAGTGAACTTATTAGACAGCGGGGACGGGGGGTGGTGTGGTGGTGGGGGGGGGGGGGGGCACACACTTACACACGCAGAAAGATTTAACATTGAAAATTAATAATTCAGAGGATCAAACATGCAGTAAGCAGCAATTATCTAAGGGCAAGTGATCAAAATCCTCCACCTAATGATCATTAGAGTCTGGGCTACTTTTTATGCAGGCTGAGAGACAACCTACTGCATCCTGAATTACTGATACCTATGACATCAACAAGCATTTTCACAGAGAACCAATAACCCTAGAGAATTTAAATTAAAAAAACACCATAGATATGCAAATAACCCAGTGTATTATGATGAAAACATTATCATTTGATAACTAACTTCAAAATGTTACATTAAAGTCTGACAATCCCTTGTAACAGTCCATAAGCATTGTAGCCTACATTACAGCATGATAAAATGTAGGCCACATAGGTTGTGAGTCACATTCAGGAATGTTTGCCCTTTTTTTGTGTTTCTATGTCAGTCTCGAGTGGGCGTGTGATTTAAAGATAATGTGCATGAGTAAGTGAAACCAGACAATAAGCAAATAATTGGCAACCTCCAACTGACCTTAAAATGTTGAAAACTACTGTAGTGTGTTGTAATCTGAAATGATAAGACATTTTCTTTCACATTCAAGAAGCCACAATATGGCTCATTTAAGTTTGACTGGTAAGATAGCTCAGATGGTGAGCTATATCATAATTGGTTTGCTTGGGTAGCCTATTAAATAATTTTAATCAAGGTATCAAAGCCCAATCATCAGTTTTGCATTTTTGAAAATAAATTGCATGATGAATGCTATTAGAATGCAATCACAATCACATTTTAAAATCCTTTACATACAAAAACAAGGACAACAAGACAACACACACACATGAACATAACTGTTTTGTATGTATAGTGCTATACACTACACTGTGGGATGATGGGAACTGTAACACCCTGCTCCGTTCCCCCTGCAGTGAAATTGGCTGTGTGACCAGTAGGGAGAGACAGTGAGACGAGCGGCTTGTAGCCTAGTGGCCGGGGCTCTTTTTGTCTTGGTGTTGGACTGGATGGGAGGGAGCAGCAGCAGCCTCAGTACCAGGCAGTGCTCAGACCAGGCAGATAGAGGAGGAGGCTACTACATGCTGCCACAGCCGCTACCGCTCCTTCCTTTGTCGTACAGGGACGTTTTTCACCGCGGCCACACGTGAGCCAGAGGGATATTATTTTCTTTTTTTCTTTTTTCTTTTTCATTATTTCTTTTTTTTGGTTACACGTATTTCGAAGGGGACAATTAGGCGGTCGCTGGCGTACAAATGTACTCACTACACGAGGGCAGCGGTCTGCTACTGCTGGCGGTGTTGGCAGGACTGCAGGTAATGTAATGTGTAGCGGTTTCGAGTGGAGTTTCACCGGACACTTTAGGTGTTTGTTGCTTTGTGGTGAGGCTGTTTGTTGACCTGGGAGCCCGGGTCGAGCTGCTACCACCCTCACAAACACTACATTGCATGTTTTTGTAAAATAGTGCTATGTGTGTATCACAAATTAACCATAAAGTAGGTCCAACACGGCATTTAATTACTAGCAAGTCGCTGTTTTTTGTTGTAGGCTCGCGAGATGATGTGTTGTTTAAAACCACGCACGTTTAATAAATTATTTCAGTCTAGAGAATTAACATTTTCAGTGACGTAGCGTAATTTATGAGTTCCGAGCTGAATCTTTTAGTGTCCTGAAGTTGGATGATACAGGCCCACATTAGCCCAGTTTTCTCTTGGTTATATTTAGTTTACGTTTAATATTTATGTAGATGGCTGCAGCGTGTCCCTGTCCCCCGGTAATTTAATTGTCTCCCTGGTTAAAGCAACAGTGAAAAGTATCCTGCTGTAAATTACTGTGGTTGTGCAGGTTATGTATAGCCTATTGCATGCAACAGTGATTGGATAATTATTGCTGTCCAACCCTAAGGATGAATACTGTAGGTGTAATGGAGTGTTTTGTGGAATTGATTTATTTTCTTGTCTATGAGGCTACTTTGTCATAATTGTGCTCCCTGAGAAACAGAGAACAACAGCAGTTACATGTCACTAACACAGCTTTAGCAGCAGAAGTATGTGTTGCACAGGATTACTGGTGTTTGCCTTAAATCCATAATATTGTGCATCTTAGTGTCTTGTTGTAAGTTGCTACAGTTCCAGCTCTTTTCCACCCCCCTTCTTTGAAAGCATTTTCCATTTAAATTCCTCAGATTTAGAATGGCAAGTGGCACTGATGCCCACAATGCTCTTTTTCAGCAGGGCTCCTCTCGTTTTACATTCTTTTCAGAGTACATACAAAGACGCAGGGCCAGGCCTCTTTTCCATAGGACCCGGTCAATGGTGAGGTTGTGTGATGGAGTATTTAGACATGCCTGGCACTAGAGAGTTTCTTCAGCTATGCTCTCTTTGTGATTTCTCACTGTTGGTGTTTTTTTTTTTTCTTGCTAAATTCATGCTGGTGATTCATAGATTTCTCTTCTTTGCAAAATTCACATTATTCTCTAAATCTTTGGTGCTTACACTAAACATAGTTTTTCTTTTCAAAACAAGGAGCCAAAACCATTATATTGATCACAGTCATAGCCTTGCAATGTCTGTAGACGTCAGCAATTGTTATTTCTTGGGTATTCAGACATTCACACATCAGTGTTTATTCCATCGGCGGTAGATCGTTAGCATTTTCTTTTTATTCCCCTGTTCCTGTACTTCAAAGTGGAGTGTTTGTCCAGAGGAGTGTGTTGATCAGAGGGGCTGAGCGAAAATGTTGGTTATAACCCTAGTCTGGGCCCCTCCAGGGGGGACAAATGGAGCTTGTTCTTGCCTAGCCATGCTTTTTAGCTAATGCTTAACCCTTTTGGCCTCATTATCCTAATTGCAGTCCCTGCTATAAAAACAACAGATGCTTTTGTACAACTGTGGGGACTTCAGAATGTGACCAAGAGGTTTTTGGAGGTAATAGAGTGCATTTGTGAAGGTTGATTTATGACTCATTGTAGCACAACCCCCCCTTCCCCCCTTCTTCCTACCATCACAGATTGCAGCAGAGGGCAGGGGCACCCCACCGTGCATGCCAGGCTTCTCTGAAGATGTGTACAAGGTTGTGGTGCCAGATATCACAGAGAAAGGACAGCCCCTTTTCAACGGTGAGTGGTGAAATATTTCTAGTACTGATCCGCTGTGGATGCTTGTTATGTCTGTGTTTGATTGAGTGTGTGTATGTGCCGGCATGTGCCTCAGTCGTGCCTGCGCACCTCCATGTGTTACATTTCAGGGAGGATCAGGACAAGCCTGACATATTTAAACAATTAGCTTTGGTGTAGCTGTGCTGTATTGCAAGTCATGTAGTTTGCCTTGTAAACTAGCTGAAATGTGGTTCAATTTTATATAGCGCCTGTCCATTTTGCTTACATGATTTTATTTATTAATTTTTTCTTAACACAAACATAAGCAGCTTGTTATTCACAGGCTGCAGATTGTGGCTAAACAGCTTCTCTCTTTGCAACTGGCATTTTGTTGAGCATATTAAAAGTGGAAAACCTTGTGATTGTGTTGGAGACACAACCATAAATAACAATTAATTATACACAGATTTAAATACTTATGTGACTTTACATAAGCAAATATCTTAGCTATTAAGCATTCCATGCCTTCATTGATGCACTGGATTATTTCCATTATCATATGCCATTATTTTGCATTTGTATTTTTCTAACGTAACAGTACTACAGTACAGATTTCAACTGTTCTGTTTGGTTCCTGCTAGAAACATGGTAACATTTCCAACTTTGAGACAGTGGCAGTAATAACAGTAATTTAAGTATCTTTCAAAATATTTGTTAGAAGTCCTGTTGGAAACCCAGCTGCTGCAGTTTTTATTTCTAAATATAATTAAGGTGCAGAGAGGAGAAGTACTTTTTTTGCAGTCGTCCATTGCATTGCAGCAGGCATGACCAATACTGCCTCTTTGGAATTTAATATTGGCAAAATGAGAATGCCGTTTCCGTGAAATGGTACGCATGCCCACAGACGGTAATAAAAACTGTAATATATCACCGGTGTGCTATTAGAGAGGTTAGAACCTTGAGGTCATTTGGACCAGAAGACATTCTCACTTGTGTTGGATTTCACAGTGTGTGCCTAAAACTTGCATGCTGCCGTTGGTGTGAGTCAGAGAGGTGGAGGGGGAGGTAGCAATGAAAGAAAAGAAAGGATAGAGGGAAGTGAGTGCTTAGATGGGTGGGTACAGCTTTAACTGGGCTTTATCTTTTGCACAAGTTTCTGTTTGATCCTGCAGGTGATGGATTTCCCTCTGTTGGCTTGTGGATGAGCTGTGACTTGGGTAATCAGGTTCCCTTTTGTTTGCCCTCCACAATACCCCCCTCCCATTTTCTGTCTTCCCCTCCCCCAGTGAGCTGTTGCTCTGTGGAGATTTCCTTGACAGAGAGGGGCACTCCTGTGCCATTGTAATGCAGCAGAGCTCAGCAGCGTGGGATGGTGTTAATGAATCTGCTTTCTCTAATGAAAAGCTCCTGTGACATGTTTTGAAAGACAAAGCCGCCACAGTGTGGAGAGTATGCCCAAAGTTTTTCAACTTTTCTTTCACTATACTGGTTTGAAATATTGTTGTTGACCAGGAGCTGAAGATTTTTCTATTTAATGCTTCTTTAGCTGCATGTAGCAGGCTAATCCTTAATTTTTTTTTCTTGCACGCTATTAACTTTGTCAGTTGTAGCCTTAAATAATCAATGAAAAGGCAATGGGTGAATAAAGTTGGAGTCATTTTATTATAAATATACCTGAAAGTCTTAAGGCATTGGCTTTGTCATGTTATAAATAACCAAATAAGCGTATTCCAATATGCATAAACTTCTCCTTATGTTACTGATGAGTGATCTGCCAGGGTAGTTAGCTTATTTGAAATAGGATCAGCTTGAGTATCAGTATAATACTACTAGCAAGCTAAGCAAAGTGTCAGTAATATGACACCTTTGCTCATGTTGTATTGCCTTTGACCCTAGATATGTGTAAGAGACAGTGGAAATTAGCTGTTGGGTACCTTATCTTTGTCTTATCTAGTTGCAGTCTGTTCTTTGTTATTGATTAAGACAATACAAATCCTGAGACCTCTAAAGCCTGGAACTGGTGACAGTTCACATGTAAACAGCTGGCATTGTATGTGCTAAATTAAAGACATCCTGTGGATTTGATGAAGGCAGTTGTAGCCGGCCAGTTAACATAGTTATTTGACTGTAAGATCGAATCACATTCCTTTTAGCTGGCTAAGTGATATCCCATTGATTTTCAAAAGATTTCTTCAAATGCATTTCTTTAAAGATACTTGATAGAGATGCTTAGAGAAAAGCCAGGAAGGACAATTATTCTTCCATTAAGGGAGGTTATTCTCACTGTTTGCAAATGCAAAATCATATTGTAAGAAGAAGTTAGAGAGGTCTGCCCTTTGAGGGCCCCATGACCTTGCTTTATACATGGGAATATTTGCTCAGGGCTGATACTGAGTGAAGAGAAACAACCAAGCATAGTTATTAATTATGAAAGTAGCTAAACTCCTTAAACATTTGTGTGGCATTTCCTCTTGTGTTGTTTAGTCTAAATTGCATTTAATTTCAGGTGGGCTGTGGCTGTGGGTGGTTTACCACTGGGTGTCTAATGGAAATCTGGTGGCTTTGGAGAGCTGACACACATAGTTTCTTTTCCAGATAAAGCATTTAAAGCAAGGGTGCAGAGTGAGTGAGTCAGAGCATTATTCAGTAGAGGTTTCCCTCCCTAAAAACTGGGTTAATGAAAAGCCCAAAAGCCTAATTGAGCTTAATACACTCTCTTATGCTGCTGTTCTGCCTTCCCTACCCCCAACCCCAACCATCTATTCTGCTTTCATTTTCTTTCCTCCACCCCTCAGCTCTGTGTTTTACTTCCTTTTCTTGACGATTATGCAAGCTGTCATGATAAAAGAGAAGCAAGTTTACAGTCTGCTTTAGCCTTGGTTTAGACACTTTAAACGCCAGCCTGTCAAGGGTCCAGTGAGCTGGCTCCATAGATGAAATAGGGGGGAGGGATTTACAGTCGACCGGTTTAATAATGTGATTGAAACAATTAGTGTTAATGTCAGCAACGAGAACACGAAATGGAAAACTCTCTCGGGCTAAATACGTCTCAGTTTTTAGTTAATCTGTCATTAGGTATACTTACTTCTCATCACTGTTTGTGTAAGGCAGACCTTTAGACAAGAAAAACATTATATTGTGAAGACCAAAATTTTGCTCTGACTGAAGCCGTTTTTATGTCGTTCTGGTTCTCTGCACTCTATTAAAATTCTGATGTCCTTGGGTACAGCTGGGGCCACTCAGATGTGTTTAAGGGGCCCCAGTGTTTGGTGAGACATGACCCTGCTCGACCCTCTCCTGTAAACTGGGCCAAGTGCTCAGGAACTTACTCAACTCTTTTTCCTGCTCTCAGATTGAGAATCAGGTGGTGTGAGTTTCTTGGTGATGCAGTGATGAATTGAACACTAGCCAAAGAGGTTCTGACCCATCACCAGGGAGGCCACAAATGTGTGACACCCCTAGCTCATGTTGTTTTGACCTATGTGGCTGATAATTCATCACTTGGAGAAACGGGTGAAGCCAAATTTCACAAACTGAGATTTGAAGGCAATCTGCATCTCCATTTTTGTAAGTACATAACTATTATTGTCCTTGTGGTATGGGCCAAGGACTATAAGGGACTGTCTCTGGAACACTGCAGAGTTTCAATTATATATAGCTCTGTTGTTTAATGAAATTGTTCGATATAACTTTTTAAAATAGTTTGAAAACAGGGTTCTGCTGGAGCCCATGGTGTCAGGAACAGTGCGTCTGCTATAAAGATCTTTGTGTTTGTTGTATATTAGATTTGCATTGATGTCTGTGCCAATACTGAATAATTCAATAGTCAAACATGACTTTCTTAATATTCCAATCCCTGTTCAAGATGAGGTCCATAAGCACACAGGAGCCATAGTGCAGCAGCACACGAGGAAAATAAAGAACAATATGAGACGCTGTGGAACTCTTCCTTTTTAATAGTATAGCAGCTGCTGCATGTTTCAGATATATTCTTTGTCACTGTGGGACATCAAGCACAATGACTATCCTGCTATTGGTGGGGTTTCACCCCTTTTTAATGCTAAAGCAGCAGGTTCATTATAGGTTTGTGCATAAGAGCAGTCCAGTGCCTCCAACCCCCCTCTTTTTGCTGGTAGTGGGTCAATGAATACAGGGTCTTTGTTCACACTGGTCAATATGTTGTAACAAAGGCTCTGCCACAGTTGTGTGCTAAAGCATCACTACTGGGTTGGGGATGAATTTGTTATATTCTTTGTTATCAGTCTGCATAAATTTATCATCTCGTCACTTTTTTTTTAAATTTATTCCTGGGAGCATCATGGCCTAGATAAGCACCGCATATTGTGACTGCCGGTGGAATCTTGGCAGTATATGGTTTTGCAAAATAACTTGTGATTCAGTTTCCAAGGAAGCAGAGTTAGTCAAGTGCTACTGCTAGTGGTGTGGCCACTAAGAGCCATTTGGCTGAAGATCACAGCTCTGAGGCTATCTCATAAAAATGAAACATTAATAATGTTAGCATATTAGAGCTAGTTCACCCATCTGTGGCTAAGTTGTGGGTGTGGTTTCTGAGCCTGCTAGTTGTCTTGACAGGATAGGTCATTTTCTTTTATATCTGACCTTTTTTAGGTGCTAAGTTCTTAACCAAATCAAAGATAGGTAGACAGGTACTTGTACAATGTCTAAGTGTAGATAAAGTATTTTTTTTAGAGGGCTGACATAGCCCTGGTGGCTTCTCATCACCTCTATTCGTATTGCTGTTATCAGCTACAGACCCCACCCTCTGTCACTGGCACCTAACTGTTTGCTTCTGACATTAAGCAGTGAGGCGTCTCTCTCTAGTGCCTGAGAGTGTGTGTGTGTGTGGGGTGGAGTGTTCTGGGCATATAATTAGATTGTTCTACCCAGATTGCTCTTAGATGAACAAGTGTATAGACGGCTCCTGGTAACAGTGACTTCTGTAACCAGATGTTGGTAAAGGCCTAGTCTAACAACACACGATTTGCCTGAAAATCAACAATCAGACCATTCTAGTCTATATGATATGACTGGTTCAGTGTAGATTGTTATTTGTCTCTCACAAGGTTGCATATAACAACATTTGCCAAACCAAAATGTCATTGTCTATTTTGGTCCACAGGGATTGATACAGATTTTAAAAGCAGATCTTTCACTGTATTGTTCCTTCTCACAATCATGTGGATGTTAAAGGGGGAGTTATAGGTTATTTGGCTCTAGTTCACACCTGGGCCCCTGCATTTGTGATGTAATTGCTGAGATTTTAAACTGATGTGCTTCCATTTAAGAGACTATCAAAGTAGAAAATAGTTATTTATTCTTCACAAACAGTCCTTCCCTGTCCTCCCCTGAAAAGGGACTGAAATCATTCTTAGCACTGTGGTGTGGCCTGCCTGGCACGCTGGTGCTGATATGTTTTATTTAATGTGACGAACACCCAGAAGGAGCCTGAAATGACCCCACTCTGTAATAAGGCCATGTATAAATAGCTGTATTGACCTGACTTTCTGCATATATGCCTCCATATAACTAGGCAAGTGTTATTTTTCACAAGTGAAATGTTAGAATGAGTGTAGAGAGGAAAATGCCAGCCTGCACCCAGAAGACAATACATCAGCAATATGGAGTGAATTATTTACTTTTCTAGGGACTGATTTGTGGATTGCTGTGCCATTTTCCTTCTGTGAGACCACCTTTTTGGGTTGGTAGAGCAAACAGCTCCATATCTCTTTCACAGATCCTGTCTCTACAAAGAGCTCTGTTTGCAGTGTTGCCCCAGCTGTTTGTTGTGCAATATTCCCGTTCAGTTTTGCCCCCAGTTTCTCTCTCTGCCATGGTTGTTTTTCACATTAGGTATAGAGACCCTAATCCCCACATTTCCATCAGCAGGCATATGAAGGGAAGCCACTCCCATCCCCTGTTACTTTTCCTCTTTCGTTAAATCTTTTGCTAAAAAGGCAGTATATTTAGCTTCAGCTTTGTTACTTTTAGACAAGAGTGCATTCGCTGGTTGCCCAGATCCATCCACAGCATTACCTGTGTCACATAGCTGTGAACAACAGACAGTACAAAGCATCATTGTGCGCAGGGTCAGAGTGATAAGCTGATATGGCAAGGAATATATTAGTGAGAAAGTTTCAGCTAATGTAGAAAAATGAAAATTTAACTAGTCATGTGCTTGGCCTTTTTATTTTTGTATGCAAGTGACACACATACTGTATGTCCTGTTTTCAAACTTCCTGCTGTGTCTAACCGGCTTCACTATTGTTCCTCCAACAACAAAAGTGAAATTTGAAGCAGGGAGATATTAATTGACCCAGATAATGTAACGATGTTCACAAAGGCCAATATTCTTCCTGGGGAGAGGCGTATGCCTGCTGCAGGCCACACCAGCTATTCTGTTCTGGCAGGGGCTTCAATTTCAACCCACTGGTGCTTCTTTGGACACTAGCCTCTGATGAGTCACTAGGCCATATCTCATGACATTCTCCATGCATCTTCCTTTTATCCAGCCCTCTATCACCTCCCTCCACCACTCCCTTTCCTGTCTTCCCTTCCCCCCTGCCACATGTGGGCTTTAAGATGGAGGAGATCCCTTGGCTCTATAAGGTGATTGATGTGTGTAAATTGAATAATACAAGGACAGTACTGAAGCATTTAGTGGTTTATTCTACAAATGAGTTTGTTTCTTGCAGTGACCTTGGTTGCTTCATGGCTTCAGTGGTATTGATAATATTTTTGACAAATCGCTGTCTCAGGTTTTGTGAAGCTTGTGGCTTTATGAGAATTTATTACTTTTTTTTTTTTTTACACAAACTTGTGTTCTATGTCTTCATGCCTGTCAGGAGACAGGATATGAATAAAGCTAGGTCCCATTCTCTACTGATTGATCATATCATTCTTGTGACCTGTGGGGTGACGGTTACTTCTGTTTCATGCTAATCTTACAAAATAAAGGACCTCATTATTGTTGTTATTTATAGTAAATAAATCTTTTTGTTTAATCTTGTTTAATTGGGAACATTGCCGTCCGTCTTCCCTCCCAAACTGTTGTCTCATCACATAAGCATACTGTATGTGCCCACCATATTGTCTCAAGTGATCTACTGTTAACCATGCCTTGCTGTCACCAGTGTCTACCATCACCATGTGGGTACTATGATTGACCTGCAGCAATTTCTAGCCTCCATTTTAGTGCTCACTATAGCAGTAAGCAACACATCGCTCTGTGGTTGGCACAGTCTGAGTTTATTTTATTTCTTCCTGTATTTACAGAGGCATTAAAGTACGTGCAGGGTGTTGCTACTATATTTTCTGTAGCACTGCTTACATGATATTTTGATTTGAAAATTTCTTGTTGTAAATTACTATATGCCTCAAGTTGTGAGCACAATGCACACAGTCATATGCATAAAGTGTCTAAATCAAGTGATGTTGTTACAGCTGACATCTTTGAAAAAAGTTTTTATAAGTCTTGACATCTGTCATCTGTCTGAAGGCTCTAATGCACAAGTGGACCGAGTGGAAGTTTATAAGAAAGTGAAAGTTCACAGCGACCAAACTTTAATATGGTTGGAGAGATCAACAAACGCATTTCAGAACTTCAATCACGTAGTCTCCTGCCAGTCATATCACCTTATATTTCATTCTGGAACTCAAGCATGGTTCTGCCTGAAAGCCTGCAAAAAGTTTCTCACGTTCTCCTCTGGTGAGCGATGCAATTTACAAACACCCTCTCTTTCGTCCAATGTGTTCTTAACTCCAACAAGACCTCAGATGACTAACAGTAAATTTTACACCTGCTTTCTCCTGATGTTAAATTTCAGCCGCAGTTCCCTCACAGTGGCGGTAAATCAGGTGCTGAGAGTATGTGTACAAATTTCCATTCTCTCCTCCCTGGTTTTGCGAACAGAAGTGTCTTAAAATACACATTGCATGAGACCCAACACACACATTCCTCTGGTGCCGCGTTTCTTCAGATTCTCTGGTGCGAAACCTCACTGAGACTCCTTAGTAAATATGAACACATGCGATTTCACTGTTTAGTACAAGAAAATGAGCTGCAAAACCTTAGTAAATACCCCCCTGTATGTTCAGC